>NW_027592010.1:0-62500 GCF_964213995.1 Mustelus asterias
CACCACCCTCTGAGTGAAAAAACTTTCCTCAAATCCCCCCTAAACCTCCCACCCCCTCACTTCTAACTTGTGTCCCCCTCGTGACTGACCCTTCAACTCAGGGGAACAGCTGCTCCTTATCCACCCTGTCCACACCCCTCATAATCATCATAGAAATCATAGAAACCCTACAGTACAGAAAGAGGCCATTCGGCCCATCAAGTCTGCACCGACCACAATCCCACCCAGGCCCTACCCCCATATCCCTACACATTTTACCCGCTAATCCCTCTAATCTACGCATCCCAGGACACTAAGGGGCAATTTTAGCGCGGCCAATCGACCCAACCCGCACATCTTTGGACTGTGGGAGGAAACCGGAGCACCCGGAGGAAACCCACGCAGACACGAGGAGAATGTGCAAACTCCACACAGACAGTGACCCGAGCCGGGATTCGAACCCAAGTCCCTGGAGCTGTGAAGCAGCAGTGCTAACCCACTGTGCTACCGTGCCGCCCCAATAATCTTGAACACCTCGATCAGGTCGCCCCCTCAGTCTTCTCTGCTCCAGAGAAAACAACCCAAGTCTACCCAACCTCTCTTCATAACTTAAATCCATCCCCAGGCAGCATCCTGGTGAATCTCCTCCGCACCTCCCCCAGAGCGTTCATGTCCTTCCTATAACCTGGCGACCGGAACTGCGCACCGTACTCCAGCTGTGGCCTCACCAAAGTTCTACACAACTCCATCGTGGCCTCCCTGCTTTTGTAATCTGTGCCCCAAAGGCGAGTGTGCCTTGTGCCTGTTTCACCACTCTATTTACCCGCCTTTCAGTGCAAAGCTCAGGGCCTATCACCCTGCAGGAAGGGAAGGCTGAGGGGGGAATTGATTGAGGTGTAGAAGATTCTGAGGGACATAGATAGAGGAGATAGGAAGGAACCTTCCCCCTTGGTAGAGGGGGCAGAGGTTTAAGGTAAGGGGGCAGGACATTTAGGGGGGGATTTGAGGGGAAACTTTTTCACCCAGAGGGCGGTGGGAATCTGGGAATCGCTGCCCGAAAGGGTGGGAGAGGCGGGAACCCTCACAACATTGTAGAAGCTTTTAGATGAACACTTGGAACACCCGAGCACGCAAAGTTCTATACAACTCCATCGTGCCCCCTCTGCCTTTGTAATCGAGTGATCTGCCCAACCTTGTTTCACAGTTGCATTTATGCAGCGCCTTTCACAGTCTCGGGGAACCCCAGAGCGCTTGCCGTTTGGAGCGTGCCGTGGTGCAGACAGCAGCCATCTTGTGCACAGCAAGCTCCCGCAGAGTGGCAACGTGACAACGACCGGGTCACCCGCTTTTTCCAATGTCGATTGAGGGATAAATATTGGCCGCACCTGAGGGGGGCAGAGGAAGGTGGGGGCGGTGGTCTCAATTTAACTCTTTATCTGCAAGGCGACAGCTCCAACAGTGCAGCTATTCCCTCGGTGCGAGAGTGTGTGTCTACAGCGCGCGCTGGTACATCTGGCATGGGCCCTGAACCCACGCCACCGTTGAACTTGAGCAGCGAGAGACCTATCCCCTGAAGCATGGCAGTGCCACCCTCTCCGAGCCACGCTTGGAGGTGGCGAGGCTTTACGTTTTTTGGGGGTGGGGTGGGGTGGGGGTGGGGCAGTGGTCGCACTGCAAGTAGCACCCGGAACATTTGAGGCCTAGCAACAGGCTGAGGCAGCGAGCAGGCCTACTTCCTGTTCCCAGCCTGACGTAGACAACCCCCAACTTCCGGCCTCAAAACACAATCATAGAATCCTACAGTGCAGAAGGAGGCCATTCAGCCCATCAAGTCTGCACTGACCAGGCCCTATCCCCGTAACCCCGTGCATTTTACTCTGCTAATTCCCCTGACATTAAGGGGCAATTTAGCATGGTCAATCCACTTACTGGTCAGACCCCTATTTGAAACATTGTGAGCAGTTTTGGGCCCCGTATCTAAGGAAGGATGTACTGGCCTTGGAAAGGGTCCAGAGGAGGTTCACAAGAATGATCCCTGGAATGAAGAGCTTGTCGTCTGAGGAACGGTTGAGGACTCTGAGTCTGTACTTGTTGGAGTTTAGAAGGATGAGGGGGGATCTTATTGAAACTTACAGGATACTGCGAGGCCTGGATAGAGTGGACGTGGAGAGGATGTTTCCACTAGTAGGAAAAACTAGAACCGGAGGGCACAACCTCAGGCTAAAGTAAAGTTTATTTATTAGTCACAAGTAAGGCTTACCTTAACATCGCAATGAAGTTACTGTGAAATTCCACTAGTCGCCACACTCCGGCGCTTGTTCGAGTCAATGCACCCTAACCAGCACGTCTTTCAGACTGTGGGAGGAAACCGGAGCACCCGGAGGAAACCCACGCAGACATGGGGAGAATGTGCAAACTCCACACAGACAGTGACCCAAGCTGGGAATCGAACCCGGGTCCCTGGCGCTGTGAGGCAGCAGTGCCAACGCTGTGTTACCCACTAAAGGGATGATCCTTTAAAACAGAGATGAGGAGGAATTTCTTCAGCCAGAGGGCGGTGAATCTGTGGAACTCTTTGCCGCAGAAGGCTGTGGAGGCCGGGTCATTGAGTGTCTTTAAGACAGAGATAGATAGGTTCTTGATTAATAAGGGGATCAGTGGTTACGGGGAAAAGGCAGGAGAATGGAGATGAGAAAAATATCAGCCATGATTGAATGGCGGAGCAGACTCGATGGGCCGAGTGGCCTCATTCTGCTCCTCTGTCTTATGGTTTTATGAGATGTGAAATGACCCTTTATGGAAAGAACTGAACAGTGTGAAACCCGCACCTACTCCGGGTCCGGCAGAATTTTACCAAAGCAGCCATTTTATGCCTAACTTACTCTTCCAAAATGTCAAGCTGCAAGCTGGCATTGGGAAAGAACATGTCTCTGCCACAGCCCCACTGACCCCGGCCGAGCTCTCTGCTTGTAACGGTTCGTTTTTGCAACTCTGTGAGCCATCCACACGCACATGCACACGCATACGCACACACGTGCACTCTCACATGCACGCATACACACGCACGTGCACTCTCATATGCACATGCATACACACGCACGTGCACTCTCACATGCACACGCACGTGCACTTACATGCACACGCATACACATGCATGTGCACTCTCACATGCACACGCATACACACGCATGTGCACTCTCACATGCACACGCATACACACACGTGCACTCTCACACGCACGTGCACTCTCACACGCACGTGCACTCTCACACGCACGTGCACTCTCACACGCACGTGCACTCTCACACGCACGTGCACTCTCACATGCACGTGCACTCTCACACGCACGTGCACTCTCACATGCACGTGCACTCACACGCACATGCACTCTCACACACATGTGCACTCTCACATACACGTGCACTCACATGCACATGCACTCTCATGCATGTGCACACATGCACGTGCACTCACACACGTGCACTCACACACACACGTGCACTCATGCATGTGCACACATGCACGTGCACTCTCACGTGCACATGCACTCTCATGTACATGTGCACTCTCTCACGCACGTGCACTCTCACATGCATGTGCACTCTCACATGCACGTGCATTCTCACATGCACGTGCACTCTCACACACGTTCACTCTCACATACACGTGCACTCACATGCACATGCACTCTCATGCATGTGCACACATGCACGTGCACTCACACACACACGTGCACTCATGCATGTGCACACATGCACGTGCACTCTCACGTGCACATGCACTCTCATGTACATGTGCACTCTCTCACGCACGTGCACTCTCACATGCATGTGCACTCTCACATGCACGTGCATTCTCACATGCACGTGCATTCTCACATGCATGTGCACTCTCACATGCACGTGCACTCTCACATGCACCTGCACTCTCACATGCATGTGCACTCTCACATGCACGTGCACTCTCACATGCACGTGCACTCACACACGCACACACCTGAACACACACACGTTCACACACGCGCACACACTCACAGATATACACACATACCACTAGGCAATGGCCTGGTGGTATTATCCAGAAACCCAGCTAATGTTCTGGGGGACCCGGGTTCGAATCCCGCCACGGCAGATGGTGGAATTTGAATTCAATAAAAAAAAATCTGGAATTAAGAATCTACTGATGACCCATTGTCGGAAAAATCCATCTGGTTCCCTTTAGGGAAGGAAATCTGCCGTCCTTACCCCGGTCTGGCCTACATGTGACTCCAGAGCCACAGCCAATGTGGTTGACTCTCAACTGCCCTCCAAGGGCAACTAGGGATGGGCAATAAATGCTGGTCCAGCCAGCGACGCCCATGTCCCATGAATGAATAACACACACATTCACTCAAACACAGACAGACAGACACATTCACAGATACACACAGAGACAGACACACTTACACATGCGCTTACAGACAGACACACACACTTACAGACACACACACTCACACTCTCAGACACGCGCACACATTCTCACCGAGGCACACTCACAGACACACACACTCACAGACACACACTCACAGACACACACTCACAGACTCGCACTCACAGACTCACACTCACAGACTCACACACACAGACTCACACACACTCACAGACACACACTCACAGACACACACTCACAGACACACACTCACAGACTCACACTCACAGACTCACACTCACAGACTCACACTCACAGACTCACACACACTCACAGACAGACACACACAGACACACACTCACAGACACACACTCAGACAAACACAGAGATACACACACTGATAGACATGCACACATGCTCACAGATATACACACACAGACAGACACACATTCACAGACATCTCACCCACTCAGACAGACAGACACGCACACAGACACACACTGACAGACACACACAGACACAGACACAGACACACACAGACACAGACACACACTGACACACACACACACACAGACACACACACACACACAGACACACACACACACTGACACACACACACAGACACACACACACTGACACACACACACACTGACAGACACACACAGACAGGCACACACACACAGACACACACACACGCACACGGACACACACACACACACACTCAGAAACACACACAGACACATACCCACAGGCACATACACACGGACTTACAGATACACAAACACACTCACACGCACAAATACTCTCAGACACACGCTCACACACACACACACACAGATATATTTACATTGCCAGCTCCCCTGTGTAAAGTTGCTGCTAGCATCGCACAGCTATATCTGGAAATGTGGATCCCCAGGGAATGTTTCACACACCTTCTCGAGTTTGGATGCCGAGGCCTCACGCTGGGAGTGAGCGATCCGTCAGTGAAATGACGAACCAGCTTGCTGGCCAGAGATTGTTCGGCACACGCTTACGGTGGTGTAGCCGGCAATGTGGGCAAGCTAAGACCACCCGCGGAGACGCCACTGCCGTCTAAAAGCCAGCACTCGATTTGAGAGTGCTCATTCCCAGGAGGCGTGGTGAGACCAGCTGGCGAGAGGCGGCTCAGCGATGACGACAACACTCTTGCTTCCAGCTTCGACTCGGGACTTGCCCCCACCCCTCCCCCGAGGGTGCAAGGTAACCCCCACCCCCCCCCCCCCCCCCCCCCCCCTGACAACACCTGCCAAGAAGAAGCCTCCAGGGGTATGGTTCACCGATGAAAAATGAGGGAGTTGTCCGTTTGAAAAGGAGATGGGGCGGAATTCCTTTCACTCAAAAGGGTTGTGAGTCTTTGGAGCTCTCTCAGATCAGCCATGGGGGTGGCACAGCGGGTTAGCTCTGCTGCCTCGCAGCGCCAGGGACCCGGGTTCGATTCCCGGCTTGGGGTCACTGTCTGTGTGGAGTCTGCACGTTCTCCCCCCGTGTCTGCGTGGGTTTCCTCCGGGTGCTCCGGTTTCCTCCCACAGTCCGAAAAATGTGCTGGTTGGGTTGATTGGCCGTGTTAAATTGACCCTTAGTGTTGGGGGGGGCGGGGTGGGGGGGGGAGTGGGAGTGAGCGGGGTTAATACATGGGGCTACGGAAATGGGGCTTGGGTGGGATTGTTGTCGGAACAGGTTCGATGGGCCAAATGGCCTCCTTCTGTACTGTAGGTATTCCACGACTGCCCTCTGAAGCATCCGAGCGAGAGGCATAGTTCAAGGGATGGGCAACAATTTTTTTTAATATTCATTCATGGCACATGGGTGACGTTGGCGGGGCCCAGCATTTATTGCCCATCCCTAGTTGCCCTTGGAGGGTAGCTGAGAGTCAACCACATTGGCTGTGGCTCTGGAGTCACCTGTAGGCCAGACCGGGTGAGGACGGCAGATTTCCTTCCCTAAAGGGAACCAGATGGGTTTTTCCGACAATGGGGTCATCAGTAGATTCTTAATTCCAGATATTTTTCATTGAATTCAAATTCCACCATCTGCCGTGGCGGGGATTCGAACCCGGGTCCCCCCAGAACATTAGTTAGCAGTAATACTAAACCATCCCCTCCTCTAAAATCCACCTCTTTGACTGAGCTTTTGTTTGAAGTTTTAGAAGTTAGATAGGGTTGACAGACAGAATCTTTCTCCCCAGAGTTTAAATGTCTAATACTACGGCGGGGCACGCACTTAAGGTGAGAGGGGGGAAGTTCAAAGGAGATGTGAGGGGCAAGTTTTTTTAGACAGGAAGTTTTAATTTATTAGTGTCACAAGTAGGCTTACATTAACACTGCAATGAAGTTACTGTGAAAATCCCCCAGTCGCCACACTCCGGCGCCTGTTCGGGTAACACTGAGGGAAAATTTAACACGGCCAATGCACCCTAACCAGCACGTCTTTCAGACGGGAGGAGCCTGGAGCATTCGGAGGAAACCCACGCAGACACGGGGAGAACGTGCAGACTCCACACAGACGGTGACCCGAGCCGGGGATCGAACCCGGGTCCCTGGCGCTGTGAGGCTGCAGTGCTAACCACTGTGCCACTGTGCGCCCTCCTGGCTACCTCATAGAGTCACAGAGGTTTACAGCGTGGAAACTGCGTGGAATTTGTAAAATGCGTACTGTAAGGTTCTTTGGAACAGTATGTAGATAGCCCGACTAGAGAGGGGGCTATACTGGACCTAGTTCTGGGAAATGAGCCCGGTCAGGTCGTCAAAGCTTCGGTAGGGGAACATGTGGCAAATAGTGACCACAACTCTGTTAACTTTAGGATAGTAATGGACAAGGATGAGTGCTGTCCTATGGGCAGGGTGCTAAATTGGGGGAAGGCTAACTATAGCCGGATTAGGCAGGAATTGGTGGATATTGATTGGGAGAGGATGTTCGAGGGTAAGTCCGCGTCTGGCATGTGGGAGTCTTTTAAGGAACTATTGATAAGCATGTGCCTGTAAAAAGGAAAGATAGGAAAGGTAGGATTCGAGAGCCGTGGATAACCAGGGAAATTGTGGATCTGATTAAAATGAAAACGGAGGCGTACGTTAAGTCCAGGCAACTGAAAACAGATGGAGCTCTGGAGGAATACAGAGAGAGTAGGAAAGAACTCAAACGGGGAGTTAGAAGGGCAAAAAGAGGTCACGAGATGTTCTTGGCAGGCAGGATTAAGGAGAATCCTAAGGCATTCTATTCATACGTTAGGAACAAAAGAGTTGTCAGGGAGAAAATCGGACCTCTCAGGGACAAAGGAGGGGAATTATGCTTAGAACCCAAGGGAATAGGGGAGATCCTAAATGAATACTTTGCATCGGTGTTCACGAAGGAGAGGGGCGTGTTAACCGGGAGTGTCTCGGAGGGAGGTGTTGACCCGTTAGAGAAAATCTCCATTACAAGAGAGGAAGTGTTAGGTTTTTTAGGGAACATTAAAACTGACAAAGCCCCAGGGCCTGATGGCATCTATCCTCGACTGCTCAGGGAGACGAGAGATGAAATTGCTGGGCCTCTGACGGAAATCTTTGTCGCTTCTTTGGGCACGGGTGAGGTCCCTGAGGATTGGAGGATAGCGAATGTGGTCCCGTTGTTTAAGAAGGATAGCAGGGATAACCCAGGAAATTATAGGCCGGTGAGCTTGACGTCCGTGGTAGGGAAGTTGTTGGAGAGGATCCTTAGAGACAGGATGTATGTGCATTTAGAACGGAACAATCTCATTAGTGACAGACAGCATGGTTTTGTAAGAGGGAGGTCGTGCCTTACAAATTTGGTGGAATTTTTTGAGGAAGTGACAAAAACGGTTGATGAAGGAAGGGCCGTGGATGTCGTCTATATGGATTTCAGTAAGGCACTTGACAAAGTCCCACATGGCAGGTTGGTTAAGAAGGTTAAGGCTCATGGGATACAAGGAGAAGTGGCTAGATGGGTGGAGAACTGGCTTGGCCATAGGAGACAGAGGGTAGTGGTCGAAGGGTCTTTTTCCAGCTGGAGGTCTGTGACCAGTGGTGTTCCGCAGGGCTCTGTACTGGGACCTCTGCTATTTGTGATATATATAAATGATTTGGAAGAAGGTGTAACTGGTGTAATCAGCAAGTTTGCGGATGACACGAAGATGGCTGGACTTGCGGATAGCGAAGAGCATTGTCGGGCAATACAGCAGGATATAGATAGGCTGGAAAATTGGGCGGAGAGGTGACAGATGGAGTTAATCCGGATAAATGCGAAGTGATGCATTTTGGAAGAAATAATGTAGGGAGGAGTTATACAATAAATGGCAGAGTCATCAGGAGTATAGAAACACAGAGGGACCTAGGTGTGCAAGTCCACAAATCCTTGAAGGTGGCAACACAGGTGGAGAAGGTGGTGAAGAAGGCATAAGGTATGCTTGCCTTTATAGGACGGGGTATAGAGTATAAAAGCTAGAGTCTGATGATGCAGCTGTATAGAACGCTGGTTAGGCCACATTTGGAGTACTGCGTCCAGTTCTGGTCACCGCACTACCAGAAGGACGTGGAGGCGTTAGAGAGAGTGCAGAGAAGGTTTACCAGGATGTTGCCTGGTATGGAGGGTCTTAGCTATGAGGAGAGATGGGTAAACTGGGGTTGTTCTCCCTGGAAAGACGGAGAATGAGGGGAGATCTAATAGAGGTGTACAAGATTATGGAGGGTATAGATAGGGTGAATAGTGGGAAGCTTTTTCTCAGGTCGGAGGTGACGATCACGAGGGGTCACGGGCTCAAGGTGAGAGGGGCGAAGTATAACTCAGATATCAGAGAGACGTTTTTTACACAGAGGGTGGTGGGGGCCTAGAATGCGCTGCCAAGTAGGGTGGTGGAGGTCTACTACTACCTCTGGCAGCTCGTTCCATACACTCACCACCCTCTGTGTGAAAACATTGCCCCTCTGGACCCTTTTGTATCTCTCCCCTCTCACCTTAAACCAATGCCCTCTAGTTTTAGACTCCCCTACCTTTGGGAAAAGATGTTGACTATCTAGCTGATCTGTGCCCTTCATTATTTTATAGACCTCTATAAGATCATCCCTCAGCCTCCTACGCTCCAGGGAAAAAAGTCCCAGTCTATCCAGCCTCTCCTTATAACTCAATCCATCAAGTTCCGGTCGCATCCT
Organism: Mustelus asterias; assembly: GCF_964213995.1. Classification (NCBI taxonomy): domain Eukaryota; kingdom Metazoa; phylum Chordata; class Chondrichthyes; order Carcharhiniformes; family Triakidae; genus Mustelus; species Mustelus asterias. The sequence goes on from NW_027592010.1 coordinate 9,567, forward strand.
AGTAAATCTTTTCTGCACTTTTTCTAGTTTAATATAATAAGGTGACCAGATCTGTAGACAGTATTCCAAGTGTGGCCGTACCAATGTCATGTACAACTTCAGTAGGACGTCCCAACTCCTGTATTTAATGTTCTGACCAATGAAACCAAGCATGCCGAATGCCCACCTGTGACTCCACTTTCAAGGAGTGGTAGATACTGTCTGTGCTGACTCGATGGGCCTTTTCTGCACTGTATGACTCTGAAGTGGTATACAGTACTTTAGGGAAGGAAATCTGCCGTCCTTACCCCGCTCTGGCCTACATGTGACTCCAGAGACACAGCCAATGAGGTTGACTCTCAACTGCCCGCCAAGGGCAACTAGGGATGGGCAATAAATGCTGGACCAGCCAGCGATGCCCGCGTCCCGCAAATGAACAATAATACATAAAGTCAAGACTCACTATAGCCCTCTGCAATGGCAGCGAGCCTCCTTCATTCTTGAGTTGGTGCGTCCTGTTGGGGAGATCAGTGGGTTTTACCTTAGCGTAGACCTGCGTTAGCGCCGGGCCAAGCCTGTGCGGTTCCCCTCGGAGGATGATTGTCTCGGAGGTGCTCTCCAGCGATGGCATTTCCACAATAGATACAATGAACATGTACCCCTAGATCCCTTTGTTCTATAACACTCCCCAGTGCCCCACCATTAACTGAGTAAGTCCTGCCCTGGTTCAATCTACCAAAATGCATCACCGCGCATTTATCTAAATTGAACTCCATCTGCCATTCGTCAGCCCACTGGCCCAATTGATCAAGATCCCGTTGCAATCCGAGATAACCTTCTTCACTGACCACCAATCTTGGTGTCATCTGCAAACTTACTGACCATGTCTCCGATATTCTCATCCACATCATTCATATAAATGACAAATAACAGTGGACCCAGCACCGATCCCTGAGGCACCCCGCTGGTCACAGGTCTCCAATTTGAAAAACAACCCTCTCCAACCACCCTCTGGCTTAATTTATCTAAATTAAACTCCCGTCTGTCATTCGTCAGCCCACTGGCCCAATTGATCAAGATCCCGTTGCAACCCGAGATAACTTTCTTCACTGTCCACCATGCCACCAATCTTGGTGTCATCTGCAAACTTACCTCCTAAACGTGCCTCCTAAATTCTCATCCAATGTCCCAAATACTCATCCAATTATCTGTCCTGATATCTAACTCCTTGAGTGGCTGAGGGTCCAACCTTGACCGATAACATTCCTGCGACAAGCCACTTGTGGCGCTTTGCGATGTTAAAGGAGCTTTGCAAATGCAAGTTGAGGAGGAACTTCTTCACACAAAGGGTTGTGAATCTGTGGAATTCCCTGCCCAGTGAGGCTACCTCACTGAATGTTTTTAAGGCAAGGATAGATAAATTTTTGAACAGTAAAGGAATTAAGGGTTATGGTGAGCGGGCGGGTAAGTGGAGCTGAGTCCACGAAAAGATCAGCCATGATCTTATTGAATGGCGGAGCAGGCTCGAGGGGCCAGATGGCCAACTCCTGCTCCTAGTTCTTATGTCCTTATGTTCTAAGTTGTTGTTGTTCTGTTGGATTGTGCTGTCGGGTCGCCCAATGAGGAGTTTGCGCTCTCGGTTTACCCTCAGTGGCGGTTCATAAGTCCCGGCGAGGACCCATAGAAAATTACAGCTCAGAAACAGGCCTTTTGGCCCTTCTTGTCTGTGCCGAACCATTTTTTGCCTAGTCCCACTGACCTGCACTTGGACCATATCCCTCCACACCCCTCTCATCCATGAACCCGTCCAAGTTTTTCTTAAATGTTAAAAGTGACCCCGCATTTACCACTTTATCCGGCAGCTCATTCCACACTCCCACCACTCTCTGCGTGAAGAAGCCCCCCCCTAATATTCCCTTTAAACTTTTCTCCTTTCACCCTTAACCCATGCCCTCTGGTTTTTTTCTCCCCTAGCCTCAGCGGAAAAAGCCTGCTTGCATTCACTCTATCTATACCCATCATAATCTTATACACCTCTATCAAATCTCCCCTCAATCTTCTACGCTCCAGGGAATAAAGTCCCAACCTATTCAATCTCTCTCTGTAACTCAGCTTCTCAAGTCCCGGCAACATCCTTGTGAATCTTCTCTGCACTCTTTCAATCTTATTTACATCCTTCCTGTAACTAGGTGACCAAAACTGTACACAATACTCCAAATTCGGCCTCACCAATGCCTTATATAACCTTACCATAACACTCCAACTTTTATACTCTGATTTATGTTACCAAAAGGCACTCTTTACGACCCTATCCACCTGTGACGTCACTTTTAGGGAATTCTGTCCCTGTATTCCCAGATCCCTCTGTTCAACTGCACTCTTCAGAGTCCTACCATTTACCCTGTACGTTCTACTTTGGTTTGTCCTTCCAAAGTGCAATATCTCACACTTGTCCCAGTGCAGCTAATGGCGAGGAAGTTGGCAGCCAGCCCTGAAGTGCTCCCTGTTTTTTCTTTCTGAATCTCTGGCTTGCTGCGCGTTGACAGTTTTCCCAACTCTAACCTTTCTCGTACCCAGAAGCAGAATACCACAACCATCTCCGTGGAGGTGAAGAAATCCCAGCACAAGTACATCATCGGCCCGAAAGGCAACACCTTGCAGGAAATACTGGACACGACCGGGGTATCCGTGGAAATGCCATCGCTGGAGAGCACCTCCGAGACAATCATCCTCCGAGGGGAACCGGACAGGCTTGGCCCGGCGCTGACGCAGGTCTACGCTAAGGTAAAACCCACTGATCTCCCCAACAGCACACACCAACTCAAGAATGAAGGAGGCTCGCTGCCATTGCAGAGGGCTATAGTGAGACCTAACTTTATTTTTTTTATTATTCATTCGTGGGACACGGGCGTCGCTGGCTGGGCCAGCATTCATTGCCCATCCCTAGTTGCCCTTGGCGGGCAGTTGAGAGTCAACCACATTGGCTGTAGCTCTGGATTCACATGTAGGCCAAAGAACAATACAGCACAGGAACAGGCCCTTCGGCCCTCCAAGCCCGTGCCGCTCCCTGGTCCCAACTAGACCATCCCTCCATTCCCACTCCGTTCATACGGCTGTCTAGATAAGTCTTAAACGTTCCCAGTGTGTCCGCCTCCACCACCTTGCCCGGCAGCGCATTCCAGGCCCCCACCACCCTCTGTGTAAAATACGTCCTTCTGATATCCGTGTTAAACCTCCCCCCCCTCACCTTGAACCTATGACCCCCTCGTGAACGTCACCACCGACCTGGGAAAAAGCTTCCCACCGTTCACCCTATCTATGCCTTTCATAATTTTATACACCTCTATTAGGTCACCCCTCATCCCCCGTCTTTCCAGTGAGAACAACCCCAGTTTACCCAATCTCTCCTCATAACTAAGCCCTTCCATACCAGGCAGCATCCTGGTAAACCTCCTCTGCACTCTCTCTAAAGCCTCCACGTCCTTCCGGTAGTGTGGCGACCAGAACTGGGCGCAGTATTCCAAATGCGGCCGAACCAACGTTCTATATATCTGCAACATCAGACCCCAACTTTTATACTCTATGCCCCGTCCTATAAAGGCAAGCATGCCATATGCCTTATTCACTACCTTCTCCACCTGTGCCGTCACCTTCAAGGATCTGTGGACTTGCACACCCAGGTCCCTCTGCGTATCTACACCCTTTGTGGTTCTGCCATTTATCGTATAGCTCCTCCCTACGTTAGTTCTACCAAAATGCATCACTTCACATTGACCGGGTAAGGACGGCAGATTTCCTTCCCTAAAGGACTGTATACCACTTCAGAGTCATACAGTGCAGAGAAGGCCCTTCGAGTCTGTACAGACATTATCTACCACTGAGGGTGTGCTGATCCCATTTTCCTGCACTTGTTCCATATCCTTCAACGTTACGACATTTCAAGTGCCCGTCCAGATATTTATTTTATTAAGTTATTTTATTAAGTTAAGTTTTGTTTATTAGTCGCTGTCACAAGTCGGCTTACATTAACACCGCAATGAAGTTACCGTGAAGATCCCCCAGTCGCCACACTCCTGTTCGGGTAACACTGAGGGAGAATTTAGCACGGCCAATGCACCCTAACCAGCACGTCTTTCGGACTGTGGGAGGAAACCGGAGCACCCGGAGGAAACCCACGCAGATACGGGGAGAATGTGCAGACTCCACGCAGACAGTGACCCCAAGCCGGGAATCGAACCGGGGTCCCTGGCACTCCGAGGCAGCAGTGCTAACCACGTTGCTTTCCCCATTTGAATCATAGAATCCCTCCAGTGAACACATAGGCCATTCGGCCCACTAGGAATGTTTTGACAGTGAGTCTAACCCAGAACCACCCTATCCCCATAACCCCACGCATTTACCCTGCTAATCCCCCTAACCTGCACATCTTGGGCTACTAAGGAGCAATTTAGCATGGCCAATCAACCTAACCTACATATCTTTGGACACTAAGGGTGGCACAATGGTTAGCGCTGCTGCCTGATTCCCGGCTTGGGTCACTGTCTGTGTGGAGTCTGCACATTCTCCCCGTGTCTGCGTGGGTTTCCTCCGGGCACTCCGGTTTCCTCCCACAGTCCGAAAGACGTGCTGGTTAGGGTGTATTGGCCGTGCTAAATTCTCCCTCAGTGTTACCCGAACAGGCGTCAGAGTGTGGGAACTAGGGGAATTTCACAGTAACTTCATTGCAGTGTTAAGTATTCCTTACTTGTGATTAATAAATAAACTTTAAACAATTTAGCATGGCCAATCCCCCTAACCTGCACATAGAAAGAATCATAGAATCCCTACAGTGCAGAAGGAGGCCATTCGGCCCATCGAGTCTGCACCGACCACAATCCCACCCAGGCCCTACCCCCATATCCCTACATATTTTACCCGCTAATCCCTCTAACCTACACATCTCAGGACACTAGGGGGCAATTTTAGCATGGCCAATCAACCTAACCTGCACATCTTTGGACTGTGGGAGGAAACCGGGGCACCCGGAGGAAACCCACGCAGACACGGGGAGAACGTGCAGACTCCTCACAGACAGTGACCCGAGCCGGGAATCGAACCCGGGACCCTGGCGCTGTGAGGCAGCAGCGCTAACCCGCTGTGCCATCTGGGACAAATGTGCTTAATCGCCAGTTTAAAGGGGATGGTGTCAGAGTAGAACCATAGAACCCCTACAGTACAGAATGAGGCCATTCAGCCCATCGAGTCTGCACCGACAACAATCCCACCCAGGCCCTACCCCCAAAGCCCTACATATTAACCAGCTAATCCCTCTAACCCTCATATTTACCCGCTAATCCCTCTAATCTACGCATCCCGGGACACTAAGGGGCAATTTAGCTTGGCCAATCAACCTAACCTGCACATCTTTGGACTGTGGGAGGAAACCGGAGCACCCGGAGGAAACCCACGCAGACACGGGGAGAATGTGCAAACTCCACACAGACAGTGACCCGAGCCGGGAATCGAACCCAGGTCCCTGGAGCTGTGAAGCAGCAGTGCTAACCACTGTGCTACCGTGCCGCCCTTTTGTCTCTTGTCCTGTTTCAAATTTGAATTCAATCTGGAATGAAAAGGTGGCCACAAAACCGCTGCCAGTTGTCATTAGAAAACCCCTGAGAACCGCTGTTTATCTTTGTGATATTCATCTCGAGGCCCTGGGAACATTTGGCGGATCCTCCTCAACGTACGTTTAATTGCTCCCCTGTCGTTTTGACATCCCCGTGATCGAGCCTCGAGTTGTCTGGCCCTTCCCTTGTCCTTCCTCGGTGGCCTCCAGCGGTGCAAGGCGGCCATTTTGCTCCGTCCACGTTACCACGAGGCTTTTCTACTGACCGTTGTGTTTTCTCTTTGCATGCGGGCTCTCAGGCCAAGAGTGTGATGGTGGCTGAGGTAACGGCGCCGGCCTGGTTACATCGCTTTATCATTGGCAAGAAGGGACAAAACATTGGCCGCATTACCCAGCAACTGCCCAAGGTAATCTCTGGGTCATCGTTAGACAGCCAGTGAAGCTGTTTATGCATGGGGATGATGGATGAGCGGGATTTTTTATTATTGTCACATGTATTGGGATACAGTGAAAAGTATTGTTTCTTGCGCGCTATACAGACAAAGCATACCGTTCATAGAGAAGGAAAGGAGAGGGTGCAGAATGTAGTGTTACAGTCATAGCTAGGGTGTGGAGAAAGATCAGCTTAATGCGAGGTAGGTCCATTCAAAAGTCTTGACGGCAGCAGGGAAGAAGCTGTTCTTGAGTCGGTTGGTAAGTGACCACAGATCTTTTTCCCGACGGAAGAAGGTGGAAGAGAGAATGTCCGGGGTGCGTGGGGTCCTTGATTATGTTGGCTGCTTTTCCCCGAGGCAGCAGGAAGTGTAGACGGAGTCAATGGATGGGAACCTGGTTTGCGTGATGGATTGGGCTACATTCATGACCTTTTGTAGTTCCTTGCGGTCTTGGGCAGAGCAGGAGCCCCAGACCAAGCTGTGATACACCCAGAAAGAATGCTTTCTATGGGGCATCTGTAAAAGTTGGTGAGAGTCGTAGCGGACATGCCAAATTTCCTTAGTCTTCTGAGAAAGCCAAGCGGACATGGATTTGGCTGTGAGTTAAGAAAGAGGGCAGCAGTCGGGATGAGGAGCAGATCAGCCATGATCAAATGGCGCCATGATTGAATGGTGGCGGGGACTCGACGGGCCGAACGGCCGAGTTCTGCTCCGACATCTTATGAACTTATGAAGTTTAAAGAAGATGATCATTGGGAGGCCAGGCTCGGGGGTGGCGGTGGGGAGCAAAGGCAGGGAATGACGGGGTGGATGTCAGGAAGCAGCCTTCGCTGTTCGGGAGGCAAGGCGACTTTCCTGCAGCCGCTGTGTTCCGACGTAGCGAGGCGCGGAGCCGGGGATTGTACCGCGCGGGGGAGTGGGGTGCGTCGCAATGCGTACCGCCGGCTTGTCCCTGCAGTTGGCTCAAGTAAGGTGTATCTCTGGGTTATGTGACCCATCTGATGTAGGTCCACATTGAGTTCACGGACGGTGATGAGAAAATAACTCTGGAGGGTCCAACGGAGGAAGTGGAAGTTGCTCAAAGCCAGATCCAGGATATCATCAACGACCTGGTCAGTATTTTTCATTCCGCATTGTCCTCCTCCCATAAAATGCACAGACATTCCCCCCCCACCACCCCCTGCCCACGTTCCTTCCCGGATTAGAGGGAATGAGCTGGAGAGGCTGGACGAACTGGGGTTGTTTCCTCTGGAGCGGCAGAGGCTGAGGGGAGACCTGATACCAGTTGGGTGGCACAGTGGTTAACACTGCTGCCTCCCAGCACCGGTTCGGACCCGGTTCCAATCCAGCCCCGGTTCTCCCCCGTGTCTGCGTGGGTTTCCTCCGGGTGCCCCGGTTTAATCCCAAACTCCAAAGATGTGCGGGTTAGGTGGATTGGCCATGCTAAATTGCACCTTAGTGTCCAAAGATGTGTAGGTTAGGTGTATTGGCCATGCTAAATTGCCCCTTGGTGTCCAAAGATGTGTAGGTTAGGTGTATTGGCCATGCTAAATTGCCCCTTGGTGTCCAAAGATGTGTAGGTTAGGTGTATTGGCCATGCTAAATTGCCCCTTAGCGTTCAAAGATGTGCAGGTTAGGTGGATTGGCCATGCTAAATTGCCCCTTAGCGTTCAAAGATGTGCAGGTTAGGGGGATTGGTCATGCTAAATTGCCCCTAAGTGTCCAAAGATGTTCAAGTTAGGTGGATTGGCCATGCTAAATTGCCCCTTAGTGTCCAAAGATGTTCAAGTTAGGTGGATTGGCCATGCTAAATTGCCCCTTAGTGTCCAAAGATGTGCGGGTTAGGTGGATTGGCCATGCTAAATTGCCCCTTAGTGTCCAAAGATGTGCAGGTTAGGGTGGATTGGCCATGCTAAATTGCCCCTTAGTGTCCAAAGATGTGCAGGTTAGGTGGATTGGCCATGCTAAATTGCCCCTTAGTGTCCAAAGATGTGTAGGTTAGGGTGAATTGGCCATGCTAAATTGCCCCTTAGTGTCCAAAGATGTGCAGGTTAGGAGGATTGGCCATGCTAAATTGCCTCTTAGTGTCCAAAGATGTGCAGGTTAGGTGGATTGGCCATGCTAAATTGCCCCTTGGTGTACAAAGATGTGCAGGTTAGGTGGATTGGCCATGCTAAATTGCCTCTTAGTGTTCAAAGATGTGCAGGTTAGGTGGATTGGCCATGCTAAATTGCCCCTTAGTGTCCAAAGATGTGTAGGTTAGGTGGATTGGCCATGCTAAATTGCCTCTTAGTGTTCAAAGATGTGCAGGTTAGGTGGATTGGCCATGCTAAATTGCCCCTTAGTGTCCAAAGATGTGCAGGTTAAGTGGATTGGCCATGCTAAATTGCCCCTTAGTGTCCAAAGATGTGTAGGTTAGGTGGATTGGCCATGCTAAATTGCCTCTTAGTGTTCAAAGATGTGCAGGTTAGGTGGATTGGCCATGCTAAATTGCCTCTTAGTGTTCAAAGATGTGCAGGTTAGGTGGATTGGCCATGCTAAATTGCCTCTTAGTGTTCAAAGATGTGCAGGTTAGGTGGATTGGCCATGCTAAATTGCCCCTTAGTGTCCAAAGATGTGCAGGTTAGGTGGATTGGCCATGCTAAATTGCCCCTTAGTGTCCAAAGATGTGTAGGTTAGGTGGATTGGCCATGCTAAATTGCCCCTTAGTGTCCAAAGATGTGCAGGTTAGGTGGATTGGCCATGCTAAATTGTCCCTTCGTGTCCAAAGACGTTCAAGTTAGGTGGATTTGCCATGAAAATTGCATTTTAGTGTCAGGGGATTAGTGGGATAAATACGTGGGGTTATGTGGATAGGGTCTGGGTGGGATTGTGGTCGGTGCAGACTCGATGGGCCAAATGGCCTCCTTCTGCACTGTCGGGATTCTATCCTATGAAGTCTATAAATAAAATTCTGAAAGGCACAGATAGGGTTAACAGTCAGAATCTGTTTCCCCCAGAGTTGAAATGCCTAATACTCGGGGGGCAACGCACTTAAGATGAGAGGGGGAAGTTCAAAGGAGATGTGAGGGGCAAGTGTTTTTACACAATAAGTTTTTAAAAAATTTATTAGGATCACGAGTCGGCTTACATTAACACTGCAATGAAGCTACTGTGAAAATCCCCTAGTCGCCCACACTCCGGCACCAACACTGAGGGAGAATTTAGCACGGCCGATGCACCCTAACCAGCACGTCTTTCGGACTGTGGGAGGAAACCGGAGCACCCGGAGGAAACCCACGCAGACACGGGGAGAATGTGCAGACTCCGCACAGACAGTGACCCGAGCCGGGAATCGAACCCGGGTCCCTGGTGCCAAGAGTCGAACTGGGTCCCTGGCACTGGGTTTTGAACCCGGGTCCCTGGCAGCAGTGTTAACTGTTATACCACCCCAGTCGCCTCCCACCCTTTCTTCAGCCTTGCTGCCGCTGTGCTGCAGCCCCTCCCACGCACGCTGAGGTTTGGACGGGTTGGCTGGCGAATAGCGAGTGACCTCTCTGCTTTGTCCCCTGTAGCTGACGCGCATGGACTACACAGAGATCACGGTGGATCAGAAATTCCACCGGCATCTGATCGGGAAGAATGGAGCAAACAGTAAGTTTGTGTGTCTGAGTCTGAGTGTGTGTGCGTCTGAGTGTGTGTGCGTCTGAGTGTGTGTGCGTCTGAGTGTGTGTGCGTCTGAGTGTGTGTGCGTCTGAGTGTGTGTGCGTCTGAGTGTGTGTGCGTCTGAGTGTGTGTGCGTCTGAGTGTGCTTGCGTCTGAGTGTGCGTGCGTCTGGGTGTGCGCGCGTCTGGGTGTGCGCGCGTCTGGGTGTGCGCGCGTCTGGGTGTGCGCGCGTCTGGGTGTGCGCGCGTCTGGGTGTGCGCGCGTCTGGGTGTGCGCGCGTCTGGATGTGCGCGCGTCTGGGTGTGCGCGCGTCTGGGTGTGCGCGCGTCTGGGTGTGCGCGCGTCTGGGTGTGCGCGCGGGTCTGGGTGTGCGCGCGGGTCTGGGTGTGCGCGCGGGTCTGGGTGTGGGCGCGGGTCTGGGTGTGGGCGCGGGTCTGGGTGTGGGCGCGGGTCTGGGTGTGGGCGCGGGTCTGGGTGTGGGCGCGGGTCTGGGTGTGGGCACGGGTCTGGGTGTGCGCGCACATCTGGGTGTGCGCGCGTCTGGGTGTGCGCGCGCGTCTGCGTGTGCGCGCGTCTGGGTGTGCGCGCGTCTGGGTGTGCGCGCGTCTGGGTGTGCGCGCGTCTGGGTGTGCGCGCGTCTGGGTGTGCGCGCGTCTGCGTGTGCGCGCGTCTGGGTGTGCGCGCGTCTGGGTGTGCGCGCGGGTCTGGGTGTGCGCGCGGGTCTGGGTGTGCGCGCGGGTCTGGGTGTGGGCGCGGGTCTGGGTGTGCGCGCGCATCTGGGTGTGTGCGCGCATGTATTTGTGTGCGTCTATGTGTGTGGGTGCACATGTCTGAGTGTGTGTGAGTGCATCTGAGTGCGTGTGTGCGTGTCTGTCTCTGAGTGTGTGTGTGTGCACGCGTCTGAGTGTGTGTGTGTGTGCACGCGTCTGAGTGTGTGTCTGTTTGTGAGTGTGTGTACCGATCTGAGAGTGGGTGTGTGTTCTCCCCTCTGTATCGATCTCAAATGCCCTCCAAAGTCCAAACACCTTCTGACAGGCTGCCTCTTCAATCTTCACTCAATGGCAAGGAGCTCTGGGTTCGATTCCCGGCTCGGCTCACTGTCTGTGTGGAGTCTGTACGCTCCCCCCGTGTCTGCGTGGGTTTCCTCCGGGTGCTCCGGTTTCCTCCCACAGTCCGAAAGACGTGCTGGTTAGGGTGGATTGGCCATGCTAAATTGCCCCTTTGTGTCCAAAGATGTGCGGGTTAGGTGGATTGGCCATGCTAAATTGTCCCTTCGTGTCCCGGGATGAGTAGGTTAGAGGGATTAGCAGGGTAAATGCATGGGGTTATGGAGGTAGGGCCTGGGGTGGGATTGTGGTCGGTACAGACTCAATGGGCCAAATGGCCTCCTCCTGCACTGTAGGGCTTCCATGATTCTAAACGATAGCAACTTTGCGCCGCCGCCGCTCGAACCCCTTTGGTTAAACTTCCCTTTGAAATCCGAGACTGTAAATCAGCAGCAAAGACCAATAATGTTACCCCTACCCCCCCCTCCCCCCAAAGCCCGGCCACCCGCTCGCTCCTGTCCGTAGCTTTGAACTTTGCCCTCTGGCCCGTTGGCCTGCTCTCGGGCAAGTTTAACAGGGGGGTACGGGTCACTGGGTTCCCACCCCCAACGGATTGGGAACCCAGTTTGAAAATCGCCCTGGCAGCGAGTGAAAGTCCCGAAGGTGTGTGGCCCACGAGGGACAAACTCCGAAGCCCAGAAAGGTTCCTTCCTTTGCCCCGCCCGCCCCTCCTCGTGACCTGCCTTCACCTTCGCAACTCCCTCCCCCTTGCGGCTCACCCGCGCCCGCAGCGTTAATGTCGGCAAGCCGACCCCGTGACACTGACGAACTGACCTTCCTCTCCCCACGCTCCAGTAAACCGCATCAAGGAGCAGTACAAAGTATCGGTGCGAATCCCCCCAGACAACGAGCGGAGCCACCTGATTCGGATCGAGGGAGAACCGCAGGGGGTGCAGCTGGCAAAGAAGGAACTGCTGGAGTTGGCGGCCAGGATGGTAATTATTTTTCACCGACTCTGTCCCAGCGACCTCTGCCGCTGTTCTGAGACTGCGGCACGGTAGCACAGTGGGTTAGCACTGCTGCTTCACAGCTCCAGGGTCCCGGGTTCGATTCCCGGCTCGGGTCACTGTCTGTGTGGAGTTTGCACATTCTCCTCGTGTCTGCGTGGGTTTCCTCCGGGTGCTCCGGTTTCCTCCCACAGTCCAAAGATGTGCGGGTTAGGTTGATTGGCCAGGTTAAAAAAATTGCCCCTTAGTGTCCTGGGATGTGTAGGTTAGAGGGATTAGCGGGTAAAATATGTGGGGATAGGGCCTGGGTGGGATTGTGGTCGGTGCAGACTCGATGGGCCGAATGGCCTCCTTCCGCACTGTAGGGTTTCTATGATTCTATGATCGTTGCTGTGTGTGGGGCAACAGTGCGTCAACGGCTCACTGAGGGGATCCCCCCCTCCCGCCCCCAACCTCGCTGTGAAAGCCTTCACCTTTTACACAAGCGGACGCACCCGGCGTTAGAACATCGAACGGTACAGCGCAGGAACAGCGCCGCGATGTCGTGCCAGAACATCGGGGCGGCACGGTAGCACAGTGGTTAGCACTGCTGCTTCACAGCTCCAGGGTCCTGGGTTCGATTCCCGGCTCGGGTCACTGTCTGTGTGGAGTTTGCACATTCTCCTCGTGTCTGCATGGGTTTCCTCCGGGTGCTCCGGTTTCCTCCCACAGTCCAAAGATGTGCGGGTTAGGTTGATTGGCTATGCTAAAAAAAAATTGCCCCTTAGTGTCCTGAGATGCGTAGGTTAGAGGGATTAGTGGGTAAATATGTAGGGATATGGGAGTAGGGCCTGGGTGGGATTGTGGTCGGTGCAGACTCGATGGGCCGAATGGCCTCTTTCTGTACTGTAGGGTTTCTATGATGAACATGACGCCAAATTAAACTGACCCCTTCTGCCTGTCCCCTCACTCCACATTTCCCTCCGTTCCATACGCGTTCATCCAAAAGCCCCTCAAACGCCCCCGCCGTATCTGCCCCCACCACCCCTTTCAGCGCGTTTCCAGACTGTGGCTCAGTCTGCTGCCTTCGCGGCGCCAGGGACCCGGGTTCGATTCCCGGCCTCGGGGTCACCGCCTGTGCGGAGTCTGCCCGTTCTCCCCCGCGTGGGTTTCCTCCGGGTGCTCCGGTTTCCTCCCGCAGTCCGGGGAAAGACGTGCTGGTTAGGGTGCATCGGCCGGGCTAAATTCTCCCCCAGTGTTACCCGAACAGGCGCCCGGAGTGTGACGACTAGGGGGATTCTCACAGTAACTTCATTGCAGTGTTAATGTAAGCCGATTTGTGACTAATAAGTAAACTTTAATTGCCCGCGTTTGGCCCATATCTCCTTCATCCTGTCCCATCCACGTACTTATCCAAATGCTTTTTAAATGTCGCTGTGGTCCCTGCCTCGACCACTTTCTCTGGCAGCTGATTCCATACAGGCACCACCCTCTGCGTGAAGAAGTTGCCCCTCGGGTCCCTTTCCCCTCTCACCTTTAACCTCTGCCCTCTAGTTTTCAATCCCCCCTACCCCTGGGTAAAAGGCGATGTGCGTTCATCCCATCTGTGCCCCTCATGGTTTTAAACACCTCAATAAGGTCTCTCACACACACACACACACACACCCGCCTCCCCCTCCCGCACCCCCTCCCCTCATTCTCCCACATTCCGAGGAATAAGGCCAACCTCTCCCTATAACTTAGGCCCAGGCAACATCCCCATAGAAGGGTGGCGCAGTGGTTAGCGCACTGCTGCTTCACGGCGCCGGGGACCCGGGTTCGATTCCCGGCCTCGGGTCACTGTCTGTGCGGAGTCTGCACGTTCTCCCCCCCCCCCACCCCCACCCCCGTGTCGGCCTGCGATTCCTCCGGGTGCTCCGGTTCCCTCACCGCAGTCCGAAAGACCGTGCTGGTTCGGGTGCATTGACCCGAACAGGCGCCGGAGTGTGTGTGGGCGACGAGGGGAATTTCACAGTAACTTCATTGCGGTGTTAATGTCAGCCTGACTTCTGACGAGCAAATAAACTTTAGCTCTAACTTGACTTGTGAGACAAATCAATGCGTTACAGTATTTAACCTGTCGGCAATGCACGATTACAATTCGCATCACTGTCGTTCTCAGGTGGACCTCCTGAATCCTCTTGCCTCTCCACCTCCCCCTGTTCACTTTCCCTGGTGCTATCTCTCCTCATCCTCTCCCTATTTTTCAGATGGGCAACCGGGCGGGGGGGGGGGGAATGTTGGGCAGTGGGCTTCATGCCGACCCCACCAGACATTTTGTTGACCATTGCCCCCCCCCCCCCCCCCGGGCAAGGTTTCTGCATTCCGCCGATTCCCATCCGGATTTTTTTTTTTTCAAGCCAGTCTGGCTGAAGTGATTCGCACGCAAAGCAAGGACCAGTGAAGTGAGGGGCGTGCGGATCGATCACAACATTGAGCGCGAGAGCCGTGCGTCCAAAGTGGTTACCTTGCAGCCTTCGGGACTCGGACGGATATATTAAAAATGAGAAGCAGGAGGCGAGGCCATTGGGCCCTTCGACCCTGCTACACCCTGTCCATTACGGTGATGGAAACAGTGCGTTGCCTGGGCCGAGAGAGAGGGAAAGGGAGAGAGAGAGAGTGTCTTGTCTGCCGCTTTGCCTTCGCCCTGCTGCTGTTATCGATTCATTCGCTTTTCTCTTCTGCACTCTCTCCCCCCGCTCCCTTCCCCCGCCCCCCTCCTCGTCTCTGCTGCCGTCAGGAAAACGAACGGACCAAAGACCTGATCATTGAGCAGCACCTGCACAGATCCATCATCGGCCAGAAGGGAGAGAAGATCAAAGAGGTTCGCGACAAATTCCCTGAGGTAAAAGCAGCCGCCCAGCACCCCGTCAACACCTCTCTGAGTGCCGCGACACCCTCCCCCCTCCCCTACACCCTCCCCTCGCCCCGACACCCTCCCCTCGCCCCTACACACTCCCCTCACCCCGACACCCTCCCCTCGCCCCGACACCCTCCCCTCATCCCTACACCCTCCCCTCACCCCGACACCCTCCCCTCGCCCCGACACCCTCCCCTCGCCCCGACACCCTCCCCTCACCCCGACACCCTCCCCTCGCCCCGACACCCTCCCTCCTCCCCTACACCCTGCCCTCGCCCCGACACCCTCCCCTCGCCCCGACACCCTCCCTCCTCCCCGACACCCTCCCCTCGCCCCGACACCTTCCCCTCATCCCTACACCCTCCCCTCATCCCTACACCCTCCCCTCGCCCCGACACCCTCCCCTCGCCCCTACACCCTCCCCTCATCCCTACACCCTCCCCTCACCCCGACACCCTCCCCAAAACCCTCCCCTCATCCCTACAGCCACCCCTCGCCCCGACACCCACTCCTCGCCCCGACACCCTCCCCTCACCCCGACACCCTCCCCAACACCCTCCCCTCATTCCTACACCCTCCCCTCATCCCGACACCCTCCCCCCGCCCCGACACCCTCCCCTCGCCCCGACACCCTCCCCTCGCCCCGACACCCTCCACTCGCCCCGACACCCTGCCCCCTCCCCTACACCCTCCCCTCACTCCGACACCCTCCCCTACACCCTCCCCTCACCCCGACACCCTCCCCTACACCCTCCCCTCACCCCTACACACTCCCCTCGCCCCTACACCCTCCCCTAGCCCCGACACACTCCCCTCGCCCCTACACCCTCCCCTCGCCCCTACACTTTCCCCTCGCCCCTACACCCTCCCCTCGCCCCGACACCCTCCCCTCGCCCCGACACCCTCCCCTCGCCCCGACACCCTCCCCTCACCCTGACACCCTCCTCTCGCCCCGACACCCTCCCCTCGCCCCGACACCCTCCCCTCGCCCCGACACCCTCCCCTCGCCCCGACACCCTCCCCTCGCCCCGACACCCTCCCCTCGCCCCGACACCCTCCCCTCGCCCCGACACCCTCCCCTCGCCCCGACACCCTCCCCTCGCCCCGACACCCTCCCCTCGCCCCGACACCCTCCCCTCGCCCCGACACCCTCCCCTCGCCCCGACACCCTCCCCTCGCCCCGACACCCTCCCCTCGCCCCGACACCCTCCCCTCGCCCCGACACCCTCCCCTCGCCCCGACACCCTCCCCTCGCCCCGACACCCTCCCCTCGCCCCGACACCCTCCCCTCGCCCCGACACCCTCCCCTCGCCCCGACACCCTCCCCTCGCCCCGACACCCTCCCCTCGCCCCGACACCCTCCCCTCGCCCCGACACCCTCCCCTCGCCCCGACACCCTCCCCTCGCCCCGACACCCTCCCCTCACCCCTACACCCTCCCCTCGCCCCTACACCCTCCCCTCGCCCCTACACCCTCCCCTCGCCCCTACACCCTCCCCTCGCCCCTACACCCTCCCCTCGCCCCTACACCCTCCCCTCGCCCCTACACCCTCCCCTCGCCCCTACACCCTCCCCTCGCCCCTACTCCCCTCGCCCCAACTCCCTCCCCTCGCCCCTACACCCTCCCCTCGCCCCTACACCCTCCCCTCGCCCCTACACCCTCCCCTCACCCCAACACCCTCCCCTCGCACCCTACACCCTCCCCTCGCACCCCTACACCCTCCCCTCGCCCCTACACCCTCCCCTCGCCCCTACACCCTCCCCTCAAACCCTACACCCTCCCCTCGCACCCTACACCCTCCCCTCGCACCCCTATACCCTCCCCTCGCCTCTACACCCTCCCCTCACCCCTACACCCTCCCCTCACCCCTACACCCTCCCCTCACCCCTACACCATCCCCTCACCCCTACACCCTCCCCTCACACCCTACACCCTCCCCTTGCACCCCTACACCCTCCAATCGCCCCTACACCCTCCCCTCGCCCCTACACCCTCCCCACACCCCTACACCCTCCCCTCGCCCCGACACCCTCCCCTCGCCCCTACACCCTCCCCTCACACCCTACACCCTCCCCTCGCACCCCTACACCCTCCCCTCGCCCCTACACCCTCCCCTCGCCCCTACACCCTCCCCTCACACCCTACACCCTCCCCTCGCACCCCTACACCCTCCCCTCGCCCCTACACCCTCCCCTCGCCCCTACACCCTCCCCTCTCCCCTACACCCTCCCCTCGCCCCTACACCCTCCCCTCGCCCCTACACCCTCCCCTCGCCCCTACACCCTCCCCTCACCCCTACACCCTCCCCTCGCACCCTACACCCTCCCCTCGCACCCCTCCACCCTCCCCTTGCACCACTATAACCTCCCAACGCACCACCCCACCACTGATTTGGATGAGAATATAGGCGGCACGGTCAGTAAGTTTGCAGATGACACCTAGATTGGTGGCATAAGAAACAGTGAAGAAAGTTATCTAGGATTGCAACGAATGGCAGATGGGTTTTAATTTAGACAAATGCGAGGCGATGCATTTTGGTAGATCGAACCAGGGCAGGACTTACTCAGTTAATGGTGGGGCACTGGGGAGCGTTACAGAACAAAGAGATCGAGGTTTACAGGTTCATAGCTCCTTGAAAGTGGAGTCACAGGTGGACAGAGTGGTGAAGACCGCATTCGGCATGCTTGGTTTCATTGGTCGGAACATTGAATACAGGAGTTGGGACGTCTTGGTGAAGTTGTACAAGACATTGGTAAGGCCACACTTGGAATACTGTGTGCAATTCTGGCCACCCTATTATGGAAAGGATATTATTAAACTAGAAAGAGTGCAGAAAAGATTTACTCGGATGCTACCAGGACTTGATGGTTTGAGTTATAAGGAGAGGCTGGATAGACTGGGACTTTTCTCTCTGGAGCGTAGGAGGCTGAGGGGTGATCTTATAGAGGTCTATAAAATAATGAGGGGCACAGATCAGCTAGATAGTCAACATCTTTTCCCAAAGGTAGGGGAGTCTAAAACTAGAGGGCATAGGTTTAAGGTGAGAGGGGAGAGAAACAAAAGTGTCCAGAGGGGCAATTTTTTCACACAGAGGGTGGTGAGTGTCTGGAACGAGCTGCCAGAGGCAGTAGTAGAGGCGGGTACAATTTTGTCTTTTAAAAAGCGTTCGGACAGTGACATGGGTACGATGGGTATAGAGGGATATGGGCCCAAACGCGGGCAATTGGGACTAGCTTAGGGGTTAAAAAGAAGGGGTGTCATGGATAAGTTGGGCCGAAGGGCCTGTTTCCAAGATGTAAATCTCTATGACTCTATGACACCCTCCACCATCACCACACCCTGCGCCGCTGATCAACAGGACAGCATTGTCCAGCCCTGACCACGACTGGGATCACCCGCAGAAAGTCACTTGGCTGTGCTGGATGGGCAGAATAACCTCTTTCTGCAATGTAACGATTCTATAAAACTCCCATCTTTCCTCGCCGTTGGGGATAATGGGGCGGCACAGTGGTTCGCGCTGCTGCCTCTCAGTGCCAGGGACCCGGGTTCAATTCCGGCCTCAGGTCACTGTCTGTGTGGAGCCTGCACATTCTCCCCGTGCCTGTGTGGGCTTCCTCCGAGTGCTCCGGTTTCCTCCCACAGTCCAAACGATGTGTGGGTTAGGTGGATTGGCCATGCTAAATTGCCCCTTAGTGTCCAAAGATGTGCAGGTTAGGTGGATTGGCCGTGCTAAATTGCCCCTTAGTGTCCAAAGATGTGCAGGTTAGGTGGATTGGCCATGCTAAATTGCCCCTTAGTGTCCAAAGATGTGCAGGTTAGGTGGATTGGCCGTGCTAAATTGCCCCTTAGTGTCCAAAGATGTGCAGGTTAGGTGGATTGGCCGTGCTAAATTGCCCCTTAGTGTCCAAAGATGTGCAGGTTAGGTGGATTGGCCATGCTAAATTGCCCCTTAGTGTCCAAAGATGTGCAGGTTAGGGTGGATTGGCCATGCTAAATTGCCCCTTAGTGTCCAAAGATGTGTAGAATGCCCTCCTTCCACACTGGAGAGATTCTATGGGCTTCGTCACAACCCTCTGTAGTTTATTGCGGCTCCTGATCTGCCCAAGACCGTGAGAAACTACAAAGGGTCCAATCCATCACACAAACCAGCCTCCCATCCATTGACTCTGTCTACACTTCCCGCTGCCTCGGGGAAAAGCAGCCGGCATAATCAAGGACCCCCACGCACCCCGGACATTCTCTCTTCCACCTTCTTCCTTCGGGGAAAAGGTACAAAAGTCTGAGGTCACGTACCGACCGACTCAAGAACAGCTTCTTCCCTGCTGCTGTCAAACTTTTGAATGGACCTACCTCGCATTAAGTTGATCTTTCTCTACACCCTAGCTATGACTGTAACACTACATTCTGCACCCTCTCCTTTCCTTCTCCATGAACTGTATGCTCTGTCTGTATAGTGCGCAAGAAACAATACTTTTCACTGTATCCCAATACATGTGACAATAATAAATCAAATCCTTCTCCCCTATGTACTCTATGAACGGTATGCTTTGTCTGTATAGCGCGCAAGGAACAATACTTTTCACTGTATCCCAATACATGTGACAATAATAAATCAAATCAAACTATGGTCTATTCAGTGGTTCCTGTGTAACAGGCTGGGAAGGCCTGAATCACCTCTTGCTGTTCTGTCTCCATCATTCAGAGGAACTCTGGCTTCAAGCCGTCAAAGAAAAACATCTTCGCTTTTTTTCTTGGTCCAGGTGATTATCAACTTTCCGGACCCAGTGCAGAAAAGTGACATCGTTCAGCTGCGCGGCCCGAAGAACGAGGTGGAGAAGTGCGGCAAGTTCCTTCAGAAAGTCATCGCCGACTTGGTAAGTGGAGCGGCACTCCAGCCCGTACTTTAACCTGTTGCGCGTCACCGCAGTGCCTGGAGTGACGATGGCGCCCGGCTACGAGCTACATGTTTGAGTCACGCACTGCTGTGTACGGGACACAAACCTTCACCCTTCCTTTTTTCCCCCCACCACTCCCAACCCCTCCCCACCAGTTAGGGTGGCACGGTGGGCCCTGCGGTTAGCCCTGCTGCCTCCCAGCGCCAGGGATCCGGGTTCAGTTCCCGGCCTCGGGTCACTGTCTGTGTGGACTCTGCACATTCTCCCCAGGTCTGCGTGGGTTTCCTCCGGGTGCTCCGGTTTCCCTCCACAGTCCAAAGATGTGCGGGTTAGGTGGATTGGCCGTGCTAAAAAAATTGCCCCTTAGAGTCCTGAGATGCGTAGGCTAGAGGGATTAGTGGGTAAATATGTAGGGATATGGGAGTAGGGCCTGGGTGGGATTGTGGTTGGTGCAGACTCGATGGGCCGAATGGCCTCTTTCTGTACTGTAGGGGTTCTATGATCTCATGAATGAGATGGGAATAGAGGGATATGGTCCCCGGAAGCGTAGGGGGGTTTTAGTTAAGTCGGGCAGCATGGGCGGTGCAGGCTTGGAGGGCCGAAGGGCCATGCTAATTTGACCCTTAGTGTCCAAAGATGTGTAGGTTAGGTGGATTGACCATGCTAAATTGCCCCTTAGTGTCCAAAGATGTGCAGGTTAGGTGGATTGGCCATGCTAAATTGCCCCTTAGTGTCCAAAGATGTGTAGGTTAGGTGGATTGGCCATGCTAAATTGCCCCTTAGTGTCCAAAGATAGAACATAGAACAGTACAGCACAGAACAGGCCCTTCGGCCCACGATGTTGTGCCGAGCTTTATCTGAAACCAAGATCAAGCTATCCCACTCCCTATCATCCTGGTGTGCTCCATGTGCCTATCCAATAACCGCTTAAATGTTCCTAAAGTGTCTGACTCCACTATCACTGCAGGCAGTCCATTCCACACCCCAACCACTCTCTGCGTAAAGAACCTACCTCTGATATCCTTCCTGTATCTCCCACCACGAACCCTATAGTTATGCCCCCTTGTAATAGCTCCATCCACCCGAGGAAATAGTCTTTGAACGTTCACTCTATCTATCCCCTTCTTCATTTTATAAACCTCTATTAAGTCTCCCCTCAGCCTCCTCCACTTCAGAGAGAACAGCCCTAGCTCCCTCAACCTTTCCTCATAAGACCTACCCTGTGCAGGTTAGGTGGATTGGCCATGCTAAATTGCCCCTTAGTGTCCAAAGATGTGCAGGTTAGGTGGATTGGCCATGCTAAATTGCCCCTTAGTGTCCAAAGATGTGCAGGTTAGGTGGATTGGCCATGCTAAATTGCCCCTTAGTGTCCAAAGATGTGCAGGTTAGGTGGATTGGCCGTGCTAAATTGCCCCTTAGTGTCCAAAGATGTGTAGATTAGGTGGATTGACCATGCTAAATTGCCCCTTAGTGTCCAAAGATGTGCAGGTTAGGTGGATTGGCCATGCTAAATTGCCCCTTAGTGTCCAAAGATGTGTAGGTTAGGTGGATTGGCCATGCTAAATTGCCCCTTAGTGTCCAAAGATGTGTAGGTTAGGTGGATTGGCCGTGCTAAATTGCCCCTTAGTGTCCAAAGATGTGCAGGTTAGGTGGATTGGCAATGCTAAATTGTCCCCTCGTGTCAAGGGGATTTAAAAATAAAGTTTATTTATTAGCCACAAGTAAGGCTTACATTAACACTGCAATGAAGTTACTGTGAAAATCCCCTAGTCGCCACACTCCGACGCCTGTTTGGGTAACACTGAGGGAGAATTTAGCACGGCCAATGCACCCTAACCAGCACGTCTTTCAGACTGTGGGAGGAAACCGGAGCACCCGGAGGAAACCCACGCAGACACGGGGGGGGAGAACGTGCAGACTCCACACAGACAGTGACCCAAGGCTGGGAATCGAACCCGGGTCCCTGGTGCCGTGAGGCAGCAGCGCTAACCCACAGGGTAAATACATGGACTTACGGGGATAGGGCCTGGGTGGGACTGCTGTCGGTGCAGACTCGATGGGCTGAAGGGCCTCCTCCTGCAGTGTTGGGATTCTACGATACAGGGCAGTAAGAGGTGGGACTCTGATTGGCAAATAGTGATCGCAGAATGGATGTACCGTTATTGTCAGAAGGCTAAATGGGCGAGGATACCTTTCTCTCCGACCCACAACGGGACAATGCAGAATATTGCGGGGGCTGCAAACTGGGAAATTCTGGAAATACTCAGCACAGCTCCGCAGGAAACCAGAGCGAACATTCCCCTTCCGAAGAAAGGTCACTGTTTCCCTCTCTTTCCCCCAAACAACTTTTGATTGATGCACAGAACGCTGTGTGTCGCAAGCATGTGTCACCCTCTCTCCCCCCACCCCCCGCAACCCCCACGCGTGTAATTATTTATTTACTGAGCTGTC
Organism: Mustelus asterias; assembly: GCF_964213995.1. Classification (NCBI taxonomy): domain Eukaryota; kingdom Metazoa; phylum Chordata; class Chondrichthyes; order Carcharhiniformes; family Triakidae; genus Mustelus; species Mustelus asterias. The sequence continues at coordinate 31,507 of NW_027592010.1, forward strand.
TTCCTGTTTTGTTCTGACCCCCAGATCGAGAACAGCTACTCTGTCTCCACCCCCATCTTCAAGCAGTTCCACAAAAACATCATCGGCAAAGGTGGGGCCAACATCAAAAAGGTACGAAGGGCGGCGTGACACAACCGTCCGCGATTGTTATTACCGATAGAAACCGGACGCAGGAGGAGCCCATTCGGCTCTTCGAGCCTGTTCCACCATTCATAGAAGATAGGAGGAGGCCATTCGGCCCTTCGAGCCTGCTCCGCCATTCATCACCATCATGGCTGATCATCCAACTCAATAGCCTAATCCTGCTTTCCCCCCATAACCTTTGATCCCGTTCGCCCCAAGTGCTATATCCAGCCGCCTCTTGAATACATTCAATGTTTTGGCATCAACTACTTCCTGTGGTAATGAATTCCACAGGCTCACCACTCTCTGGGTGAAGAAATGTCTCCTCACCTCATAAGAAATAGGAGCAGGAGTAGGCCATCTAGCCCCTCGAGCCTGCTCCGCCATTCAATAAGATCATGGCTGATCTGATAGTGGGTTCAGTTCCACTTACCCGCCCGCTCCCCATAACCCTTAATTCCCTTAATGGTTAAAAATCTATCTATCTGTGACTTAAACACATTTAACGAGGTAGCCTCTACTGCTTCATTGGGCAGAGAATTCCAAAGATTCACTACCTTCTGGGAGAAGAAGTTCCTCCTCAACTCTGTTCTAAACTGACTCCCCCGTATTTTGAGGCTATGCCCCCTAGTTCTTGTTTCCATTGTAAATGGAAATAACCTCGCTGCTTCTACCCTGTCTAGCCCCTTCATTATCTTATATGTTTCTATAAGATCTCCCCTCAACCTTCTAAACTCCAATGAGTACAGGCCCAGTCTACTCAATCTCTCCTCATAAGCTAACCCCCTCATCTCCGGAATCAACCTGGTGAACCTTCTCTGTACCCCCTCCAAAGCTAATATATCCTTTCTTAAGTAAGGGGACCAAAATTGTACACAGTACTCTAGGTGCGGCCTCACCAGTACCCTGTACAGTTACGTCCTAAATGGTCTACCCCGAATCCTCAGACTGTGATCCCCTGGTTCTGGACTCCCCCCACCATCGGGAACATCCTCCCTGCATCTACCCTGTCTAGTCCTGTTAGAATTTTATAAATCACTATGAGATCCCCCCCTCATTTGTCTGAACCCCAGTGAAAACAATCCTAACCTGGTCAATCTCTCCTCACACATCAGTCCCGCCATCCCTGGAAAGCCGGGTAAACCTTCGCTGCACTCCCTCCAGAGCAAGAACATCCTTCCTCAGAAAAGGAGACCAAAACTGCACACAATACTCCAGGTGTGGCCTCACCAAGGCCGTGTATCATTGCAACAACACATCCCTGCTCCTGTACTCGAAACCTCTCGCAGTGAAGGCCAACATACCATTTGCCTTCTTTACCGCCTGCTGCACCTGCATGCTTACCTTCAGCGACTGGTGGACAAGGACACCCAGATCCCTCTGCACACTCCCCCTCTCCCAATTTACAGCCATTCAGGTAGCAATCTGCCGCCTTGTTTTTGCTTCCAAATTGAATAACCTCACACTTATCCAAATCATACTGCATCTGCCATTGATTTGCCCACTCACCCAACCTGTCCAGATCATTCTGAAGGATCTCTGCATCCTCGGCACAGTTCACCCTCCCACCCAACTTGGTGTCATCTGCAAACTTTGAGATGTTACGTTTTGTTCCCTCATCCAGATCATTAATATATATTGTGAATAGCTGGGGGTCCCAGCACCGATCCCTGTGGCACCCCACTAGTTACTGCCTGCCAATTTGAAAAGCACCCATTAATTCCTACTCTTTGTTTCCTCTCTGCCAACCAGTTTTCTATCCATCTCAATACACTTCCCCCAATCCCATGCGCTTTAATCTTGCACGATAATCTCTTATGCGGGACTTTGTCAAACGCTTTCTGAAAGTCCAAATATACCACATCGACTGGCTCCCCCTTGTCAACTCTACTAATTACATCTTCAAAGAATCCCAACAGATTTGTCAAGCATGATTTCCCCTTCATAAACCCATGCTGACTCTGTGTCTGACCCTGCCACTGCTTTCCAAATGCTCCGTTGTAAATTCATTACGATCTTGGCTGATTAACAGAGGGTCTCGAACTATTATAGAATCCTTACCTAAAGTTAATATTACAATCCCAACTTAATTTATTACATTTGCATAGAAACTAGAAGCATGAGGAGGCCATTCGGCCCTTCGAGCCTGCTCCGCCATTCATTATGATCATGACTGATCATCGAATTCAATATCCTGATTCCCCTCCTCCCCCCCCTCCATATCCCTCGGTCCCTTTAGCCCCCAAGAGCTATATCTAATTCCTTCTTGAAATCTCACAACGTTTTGGCCTCAGCTACTTTCTGTGAATTCCACACATTCACCACCCTCTGGGTGAAGAAATCTCTCCTCACCTCAGTCCTAAAAGGTTTACCCCTTATCCTCAAACTATGACCCCCTACTTCTTGACTCCCCCCACCATTGGGAACATTCTTCCTGAATCTACCCTGTCTAATCCTCTCAGAATTTTATAAGTTTCTACAAGATCCTCTCGCACTCTTCTAAACTCCAGCGAATATAATCCTAACCGACTTAATCTCTCCTCATATGACAGACCTGCCATCCCAGAATCAGCCTGGTAAACCTTCGCTGTACACCCTGTATAGCAAGGACATCCTTCCTCAGATAAGGAGACCAAAACTGCACACATCTATTGTGTCGTGCCCGCGGCTCACTGGGAATGGGGGGACACTTTCCTCCCCGTCAGAAGACAGGGATTTAGGTCCCACTCCAGACTCTCGAACTCATAATCCATGCTGGTTGCTCGCAAGGCGAAAGTTAACCTTGGGGCTGACGCCTGTCCCTCCACCCATCTCACTCAGTCGTTACGGCTGATAGTGGGAACTTGCCGTCCACCAATTGGCTGCCACATTCCAACACCTCATTGACGAGCATGTTCTGACGTCATCAAAAGGCGCCGTGGAAATGCAGGTCCCTTTCTGGTTGTCACTCATTCCTCTTTCCGTGTGCAGGTTAGGCGGATTGGTCATGCTAAACTGCCCCTTAGTGTCCAAAGATGTGTAGGTTAGGCGGATTGGTCATGCTAAACTGCCCCTTAGTGTCCAAAGATGTGTAGGTTAGGTGGATTGGCCATGCTAAACTGCCCCTTAGTGTCCAAAGATGTGTAGGTTAGGTGGATTGGCTATGCTAAACTGTCCCTTAGTGTCCAAAGATGTGCGGGTTAAGTGGATTGGCCATGCTAAATTGCCCCTTAGTGACTAAAGATGGGCAGGTTAGGTGGATTGGCCATGCTAAATTGTCCCTTAGTGTCCAAAGATGTGCAGGTTAGGTGGATTGGCCATGCTAAATTGCCCCTTAATGTCCAAAGATGTGCGGGTTAGGTGGATTGGCCATGCTAAATTGCCCCTTAGTGTCCAAAGATGTGCAGGTTAGGTGGATTGGCCATGCTAAATTTCCACTTAGTATCCAAAGATGTGCAGGTTAGGTGGATTGTCTATGGTAAATGCGTGGGGTTAGAAGGATAGGGGAAGGGTGGGATGGGGGGAGGGGTGTGCCTGGGTACAGTGCTCTTTCGGAGAGTCGGCGCAGACTCAATGGGCCGAATGGCCTGCTTCTGCACTGTCGGGGCTCTAATAAGGATGCCAACCATCACCACCTTCAGTGCGACTGGCGATGGGCAATCAATGTTGGCCTTGGCAGCAGCACCCACATCCTGGTCATCAACTTTTAATAAAGAGAGAAAGCAACCATGCTTGTTCCTTGACCTCTCTCTCCTTGGGCGGGCGGGGCAGTGTCGCCTGTCATAGCCCCCCCACCCAACCTGCCCCCCCACCCAACCTGCCCCCCCACCCAACCTGCCCCCCCACCCAACCTGCCCCCCCACCCAACCTGCCCCCCCACCCAACCTGCCCCCCCCACCCAACCTGCCCCCCCCCCACCCAACCTGCCCCCCCCCACCCAACCTGCCCCCCCCACCCAACCTGCCCCCCCACCCAACCTGCCCCCCCACCCAACCTGCCCCCCCACCCAACCTGCCCCCCCACCCAACCTGCCCCCCCACCCAACCTGCCCCCCCACCCAACCTGCCCCCCCACCCAACCTGCCCCCCCACCCAACCTGCCCCCCCACCCAACCTGCCCCCCCACCCAACCTGCCCCCCCACCCAACCTGCCCCCCCACCCAACCTGCCCCCCCACCCAACCTGCCCCCCCACCCAACCTGCCCCCCCACCCAACCTGCCCCCCCACCCAACCTGCCCCCCCACCCAACTTGCCCCCCCTCCCAACCTGCCCCCCCACCCAACCTGCCCCCCCCACCCAACCTGCCCCCCCCCACCCAACCTGCCCCCCCCCACCCAACCTGCCCCCCCACCCAACCTGCCCCCCCACTCAACCTGCCCCCCCTCCCAACCTGCCCCCCCACCCAACCTGCCCCCCCACCCAACCTGCCCCCCCACCCAACCTGCCCCCCCACCCAACCTGCCCCCCCACCCAACCTGCCCCCCCACCCAACCTGCCCCCCCACCCAACCTGCCCCCCCACCCAACCTGCCCCCCCACCCAACCTGCCCCCCCACCCAACCTGCCCCCCCACCCAACCTGCCCCCCCACCCAACCTGCCCCCCCACCCATCCTGCCCCCCCACCCAACCTGCCCCCCCACCCAACCTGCCCCCCCACCCAACCTGCCCCCCCACCCAACCTGCCCCCCCACCCAACCTGCCCCCCCCACCCAACCTGCCCCCCAGCCAACCTGCCCCCCCACCCAACCTGCCCCCTCACCCAACCTGCCCCCCTCACCCAACCTGCCCCCCCCACCCAACCTGCCCCCCCCACCCAACCTGCCCCCCCACCCAACCTGCCCCCCCTCCCAACCTGCCCCCCCTCCAATTATCACTCAGATCAGCACAGACATGGAATCAAACCCAGGGCCTCTATCATAGAGTCATGGAGGTTTGCAGCATGGAAACAGGCCCTTCGGCCCACCTTGTCCATGCTGCCCCTTTTTTTAAACCGCTAAGCTAGTCCCAATTGCCCGCGTTTGGCCCATATCCCTCTCTACCCATCTTACCCACAGAACTGTCTAAATGCTTTTTAAAAGACAAAATTGTGCCCGCCTCCACTACTACCTCTCGTTCCAGACACTCACTTTTAGCAATGGGTTAACAGACCTTCCAATTAAGTCCTAATTTGATGTCAGTTATTCAATAGAAGCCACAGGTGGCACTATTGGTTGGTGGAGAATTGTGTGCGGAGTTGGGTCAAAGAAATAAAGGTATTTTTATGAAGAGGCAGAACTCGTGTCTCCTTTACTGAACCGTGACTGAGAGGCTCAAACACTCACCACCCTCTGTGTGAAAAAATTGCCCCTCTGGACCCTTTTGTATCTCTCCCCTCTCACCTTAAACCTACGGCTTCCAGTTTTAGACTCCCCTACCTTTGGGAAAAGATATTGACTATCTAGCTGATCTATGCCCCTCATTATTTTATAGACCTCTATAAGATCACCCCTCAGCCTCCTACGCTCCAGAGAAAAAAGTCCCAGTCTATCCAGACTCTCCTTACAACCATCAAGTCCCGGTAGCATCCTAGTAAATCTTTTCTGCACTCTTTCTAGTTTAATAATATCCTTTCTATAATAGGGTGACCAGAATTGCACACAGTATTCCAAGTGTGGCCTCACCAATGTCTTGTACAACTTCAACAAGACTCCTGTATTCAATGTTCTGACCGATGAAACCAAGCATGCCGAATGCCTTCTTCACCACTCTGTCCACCTGTGACTCCACTTTCAAGGAGCTATGAACATGTACCCCTCGATCTCTTTGTTCTGTAACTCTCCCCAACACCCCTACCATTAATTGAGTAAGTCCTGCCCTGGTTCAATCTACCAAAATGCATCACCTCGCATTTGTCTAAATTAAACTCCATCTGCCATTCGTCAGCCCACTGGCCTCAGGACACCTCACGTTCCTCGATGCCTTTGATTCACTCCGATAGCCACAGGCTTGTTTTCCTCTTTAACCTTTCGCGGTAACAAGAAGAAGAGATAAATAGAACTTGTGATGGAAAATGTTTGCTTCCCAGAGAGTAAGACAAGAAAAAAAAATTCACCCCTGGAGGATTAAAAAGAAGTTGTTTTGATGCATTTGAGGGGAGGCTCTGTGAGCAGGCAAGGACGAAAGAGCGGCACGGCGGTTAAGCGCTGCTGCCTCACAGCACCAGGGACCCGAGATCGATTCCCGGCTTGGCGTCACTGTCTGTGCGGAGTCTGCACGTTCTCCCCGTGTCTGCGTGGGTTTCCTCCGGGTGCTCCGGTTTCCTCCCACAGTCCAAAGATATGCAGGTGAGGTGGATTGGCCATGCTAAATTGGCCCTACACATCTTTGGACACTAAGGGGCAATTTAGCATGGCCGATCCACCTAACCTGCACATCTTTGGACACTAAGGGACAATTTAGCACGGCCAATCCACCTAACCTGCACATCTTTGGACACTAAGGGGCGATTTAGCATGGCCGATCCACCTAACCGGCACATCTTTGGACACAAAAGGGCAATTTAGCATGGCCAATCTACGCAACCTATACATCTTTCGATACTAAGGGACAATTTAGAATGGCCAATCCACCTAATCTACACATCTTTGGACACAAAAGGGCAATTTAGCATGGCCAATCTACGCAACCTATACATCTTTCGACACTAAGGGACAATTTAGCACGGCCAATCCACCTAGCCTACACATCTTTGGACACTAAGGGACAATTTAGCATGGCCAATCCACCTAATCTACACATCTTTGGACACAAAAGGGCAATTTAGCATGGCCAATCTACGCAACCTATACATCTTTCGACACTAAGGGACAATTTAGCACGGCCAATCCACCTAACCTACACATCTTTGGACACTAAGGGGCAATTTAGCATGGCCAATCCACCTAACCTGCACATCTTTGGACACTAAGGGGCAATTTAGCATGGCCAATCTACCCAAACTACACATCTTTGGACACTAAGGGGCAATTTAGCATGGCCAATCTACCCAACCTACACATCTTTGGACACTAAGGGGCAATTTAGCATGGCCAATCTACCCAAACTACACATCTTTGGACACTAAGGGGCAATTTAGCACGGCCAATGCACCTAACCACTTAACCAGTGGAAGGAAACTGGAGCACCCGGAGGAAACCCACGCAGACACGAGGAGAACGTGCAGACTCCGCGCAGACAGTGACCCCAAGCCGGGAATCGAACCCGTGTCCCTGGCGCTGTGAGGCAGCAGCGCTAACCCACTGCGCCACCCAATCGTGCAGGACAAAAGTAGCTGGATGAAATGGGTTGTGAAATGAGCCATCAGCATTGGGCAAGTGGCCTACTTTTGTGTTAGTCCTCCACGGGACGTGACATGGCCGGCTCAGCCTTGAGAAGGTGGTGGTGAGCTGCCCTCTTTGAGGCTCCACCACCTACACATGCGGTGTGGGTACACCCGCGGCGCTGGTTAGGAAGGGAATGCCAGCATGGGGGGGAACGGTCTCTGACTCGCGTGCTTTTGCTATTCCCTCGCCAGATCCGTGAAGAAACGAACACAAAGATTGATCTCCCCACTGAGAACAGCAACTCGGAGGTGATCCTCATCACCGGGAAGAAAGCCAACTGCGAGGCAGCCCGAGATCGCATCCTCTCCATTCAACGCGAGCTGGTACATCACGTCAGGGCCTTTCCTGTCCACCCTCTCAGCAACCCTGTGCTTGCGTCACCCCGTTCAATCAACTTCGCCAGGGGGTTTGGGGAGGGGGGAACACTTGGGAATCACTGGGGAGAGTCGGGGTGGCACCCAAAGGCGGGAAAAGCAGGAAGCGACCGGATCGGCTTTACGTGACTGTACAGGCCCCTCTTTCCTTGTTCATGTGTGTCGGAATATCGACCTTCCAAACATGGGCTGCGTCCAGAAAGAGATTTAAGAGCTGAAAGGAATGCATTATGGTTAGGACGGGTCTGTCGCTGTACAACACTGGGGTCCAGTACTGGTGGGGACGGGTCTGTCACTGTATAACACTGGGGTACAGTACTGGTGGGGATGGGTCTGTCGCTGTATAACACTGGGGTACAGTACTGGTGGGGATGGGTCTGTCGCTGTATAACACTGGGGTACAGTACTGGTGGGGACGGGTCTGTCACTGTACAACACTGGGGTACAGTACTGGTGGGGACGGGTCTGTCGCTGTATAACACTGGGGTACAGTACTGGTGGGGATGGGTCTGTCGCTGTATAACACTGGGGTACAGTACTGGTGGGGACGAGTCTGTCACTGTATAACACTGGGGTACAGTACTGGTGGGGATGGGTCTGTCTCTGTATAACACTGGGGTACAGTACTGGTGGGGACGAGTCTGTCACTGTATAACACTGGGGTACAGTACTGGTGGGGACGGGTCTGTCGCTGTATAATACTGAGGTACAGTACTGGTGGGGACGGGTCTGTCACTGTACAACACTGGGGTACAGTACTGGTGGGGACGGGTCTGTCACTGTATAACACTGGGGTACAGTACTGGTGGGGATGGGTCTGTCACTGTATAACACTGGGGTACAGTACTGGTGGGGACGGGTCTGTCACTGTATAACACTGGGGTACAGTACTGGTGGGGACGGGTCTGTCGCTGTACAACACTGGGGTACAGTACTGGTGGGGACGGGTCTGTCACTGTATAACACTGGGGTACAGTACTGGTGGGGACGGGTCTGTCGCTGTGTAACACTGGGGTACAGTACTGGTGGCGACGGGTCTGTCACTGTATAACACTGGGGTACAGTACTGGTGGGGATGGGTCTGTCGCTGTATAACACTGGGGTACAGTACTGGTGGGGACGGGTCTGTCGCTGTACAACACTGGGGTCCAGTACTGGTGGGGACGGGTCTGTCACTGTATAACACTGGGGTACAGTGCTGGTGGGGACGGGTCTGTCGCTGTATAACACTGGGGTACAGTACTGGAGGGGACGGGTCTGTCACTGTATAACACTGGGTACAGTACTGGTGGGGACGGGTCTGTCACTGTATAACCCTGGGGTACAGTACTGTGGGGACGGGTCTGTCACTGTATAACACTGGGGTACAGTGCTGGTGGGGACGGGTCTGTCGCTGTATAACACTGGGGTACAGTACTGGAGGGGACGGGTCTGTCACTGTATAACACTGGGGTACAGTACTGGTGGGGATGGGTCTGTCACTGTATAACACTGGGTACAGTGCTGGTGGGGACGGGTCTGTCGCTGTATAACACTGGGGTACAGTACTGGTGGGGATGGGTCTGTCGCTGTATAACACTGGGGTACAGTACTGGTGGGGACGGGTCTGTCGCTGTATAACACTGGGGTACAGTACTGGTGGGGACGGGTCTGTCACTGTATAACACTGGAGTACAGTACTGGTGGGGATGGGTCTGTCGCTGTATAACACTGGGGTACAGTAGGTGGGGACGGGTCTGTCACTGTATAAGACTGGGGTACAGTACTGGTGGGGATGGGTCTGTCGCTGTATAACACTGGGGTATAGTACTGGTGGGGATGGGTCTGTCACTGTATAACCCTGGGGTACAGTACTGGTGGGGATGGGTCTGTCGCTGTATAACACTGGGGTATAGTACTGGTGGGGATGGGTCTGTCACTGTATAACCCTGGGGTACAGTACTGGTGGGGACGGGTCTGTCGCTGTATAAGACTGGGGTACAGTGCTGGTGGGGACGGGTCTGTTGCTGTATAACACTGGGGTACAGTACTGGGGGGGACGGGTCTGTCACTGTATAAGACTGGGGTACAGTGCTGGTGGGGACGGGTCTGTTGCTGTATAACACTGGGGTATAGTACTGGGGGGGACGGGTCTGTCACTGTATAACACTGGGGTACAGTCCTGGTGGGGACGGGTCTGTCGCTGTATAACACTGGGGTACAGTGCTGGTGGCGACGGGTCTGTCGCTGTATAACACTGGGGTACAGTACTGGAGGGGACGGGTCTGTCACTGTGTAACACTGGGGTACAGTACTGGAGGGGACGGGTCTGTCACTGTATAACACTGGGGTACAGTACTGGAGGGGACGGGTCTGTCACTGTATAACACTGGGTACAGTGCTGGTGGGGACGGGTCTGTCGCTGTATAACACTGGGGTACAGTGCTGGTGGGGACGGGTCTGTCGCTGTATAACACTGGGGTCCAGTACTGGAGGGGACGGGTCTGTCACTGTATAACACTGGGTACAGTGCTGGTGGGGACGGGTCTGTCGCTGTATAACACTGGGGTACAGTACTGGTGGGGACGGGTCTGTCAGTGTATAACACTGAGTGTGTGTGCGTGCGTGCGTGCCTGTGTGATCGATCTGTATTTTTGTGTGGGGGGCGCGGTGATATATGTGTGTGTTATCTGTCTGTTTGTGTGTGTGGTGTATGTGGTATCCATGTGTGTGTTGTCTATATGTGTTTGTGTGTGGGGTATACGTGTAATGTCCATGTGTGTTTTTGTGTGTAGGAGGGTATATGTGTATTGTCTATATGTGTGTTTGTGTGTGTGTGGGGTACACGTGTGTGTTGCCTGTATGTGTGTTTGTATGTGTGCGGGGTACATGTGCGTGTTGCCTATGTGTGTGTTTGTATCTGTGTGGGGTACATGTGTGTGCTGTCTATATGTGTGTTTGTATGTGTGCGGGGTACATGTGTGTGTTGTCTCTGTGTTTTTGTGTGCGTGTGTGTGCAAGGGACATGTGTGTTGTCTATATGTGTTTGTGTGTGGTGTCTTTTTGCATTTTTGTGTGTGCAGGGTACATATGTGTGTGTTGTCTATATGTGTTTTTGTGTGTGCTGGGTACATGTGTGTGTGTTGTCTCTATGTGTTGTATGTGGGGCATGTGTGTGTGTTGTCTGTATGTGTGCGGGGTATGTGTGTGTGTTGTCCAGAGATATGTCTGTGCAGGGTACATATGTATGTGTTGTCTATATGTGTTTTTGTGTGTGCTGGGTACATGTGTGTGTGTTGTCTCTATGTGTTGTATGTGGGGCATGTGTGTGTGTTGTCTGTATGTGTGCGGGGTATGTGTGTGTGTTGTCCAGAGATATGTCTGTGCAGGGTACATATGTATGTGTTGTCTCTTTGTGTTTTTGTGTGTGTGTGCAGGGTACACGCGTGTGTGTGAGTGTGTGTGTGTTGTCCATACGCGTTGTGTGCAGGGTATCTGTATGTGTTGTCTATACGTGTGTGTGTGGGGTACGTGTGTGTGTGTGTTGTCTATATGCGTGAGGGCTTGTGTACATGTGTTCTTGTATGTGGGGTTGCTTGAGCGCGTGAGCATGCGTGTTGTGTATATGTGTTTGTGAGTGTATGTGTGTGTGCACATGCGTGTATACACGGGCTTGTGTATCGCTGTTTAATTGTGGCTGTGTCTCCCACAGGCGAACATCAAGGAAGTGGATGTTTTGATCCCTGCCAAGCTGCACAACTCCCTGATCGGGGCTAAGGGGCGTTTGGTGCGGTCACTCATGGAGGAGTGTGGAGGAGTGCACATCCATTTCCCCTCGGAAGGCTCAGGCAGCGACAAAGTCACCATCAGGGGTCCTGTGGAGGAGGTGGAGAAAGCAAGGAAACAGCTGCTTCAGCTGGCCGAGGAAAAGGTATTCCGACATATGTAGCGCCTTTAAACCCCCAGGACCTTCATCGGAGCATAAAACCATAAGACATAGGAGCAGAATTAGGCCACTCGGCCCATCGAGTCTGCTCCGCCATTCAATCATGGCTGATATTTTTCTCATCCCCATTCTCCTGCCCTTTCCCCCATAACCCCTGATCCCCTTATTAATCAAGAACCTATCTATCTCTGTCTTCAAGACACTCAATGACCCGGCCTCCACAGCCTTCTGCGGCAAAGAGTTCCACAGATTCACCACTCTCTGGCTGAAGAAATTCCTCCTCATCTCTGTTTTAAAGGATCGTCCCTTTAGCCTGAGGTTGTGCCCTCTGGTTCTAGTTTTTCCTACTCGTGGAAACATCGTCTCCACATCCATTCTATCCAGGCCTCGCAGTATCCTGTAAGTTTCAATAAAATCCCCCCCTCATCCTTCTAAATTCCACTGAGTACAGACCCAGAGTCCTCAACCGTTCCTCATACGACAAGCTCTTCATTCCAGGGATCATTCTTGTGAACCTCCTCTGGACTCTTTCCAAGGCCAGCACATCCTTCCTTAGATACGGGGCCCAAAACTGTTCACAATACTCCAAATGGGGTCTGACCAGAGCCTTATACAGCCTCAGAAGTACATCCCTGCTCTTGTATCCTAGCCCTCTCGATATGAATGCTAACACTGCATTTGCCTTCTGAACTGCCGACTGAACCTGCGCGTTAACCATTTTCAAATTAAACTCAGCACCAAGCCACGTGAGGAGATATCAGGACAAATGACTTAAATCCTTGGTCAGTAGGCTGTGTAAGCCATGCCTTAATGGAGGAGGAAAGGATGGAGATATTTAGTGAGGCAATCCTTATTTCGGAGATGGGAATTTTCAGTTACTTGGAAAACAAATGTCGGATGATAAAAAAATTTCACCTGGCATTTTGAACGATTTGCCCTAGTTGGCCTGATTATTTTTTATTCATCGTGGGACATGATGGGCCAGCATTTATTGCCCATCCCTAGTTGCCCTTGGAGGGCAGATGAGAGTCGACCACATTGCTGCGACTCTGGAGTCACATGTAGGCCAGACCGGGTAAGGACGGCAGATTTCCTTCCCCAAGGGACATTAGTGAACCACAGAATCATAGAAGCCCACAGTGCAGAAGGACACCCTTCAGCCCATCGAGTCTGTGCCGACCACAATCCCACCTAGGCCCTATCCCCACAACCCCATGCATTTACCCTTGCCAGTCCCCCTGACACTCGGGGGGGCAATTTATCACGGCCAATCCACCTAACCCGCACATCTTTGGACTGTGGGAGGAAACCGGAGCACCCGGAGGAAACCCACGCAGACACGGGGAGAACGTGCAGACTCCGCACAGACAGTGACCCAAGGCCGGGAATCGAACCCGGGTCCCTGGCGCTGTGAGGCAGCAGTGCTGTCGCCTGTGCCACCGTGCCGCCCAGATGGGTTTTTCCGACAGTCAACAATGTCTTAAGTAGATTCTTAATTCCAGATTTTTCTTTTAAATTGAATTCAAGTTCCACCCTCTGAGGCGGGGCGGGATTCGAACCTGGGTCCCCCAGAACATTAGCTGAGTTTCTGGATTACTAGTCTAGCGATAACACCACTAGGCCAGCCCCTCCCTCTAACAGGGTGACACATTTGCACAGTGACAGCCCGAAGATACACTTGGACATAAGGGCGTAGACTGCATAAAGGTTGATGCCCAAAGCGTGACAATTCAAAGGGCGGCACGGTAGCACAGTGGTTAGCACTGCTGCTTCAAAGCTCCAGGTACCTGGGTTCGATTCCCGGCTCGGGTCACTGTCTGTGCGGAGTTTGCACATTCTCCTCGTGTCTGCGTGGGTTTCCTCCGGGTGCTCCGGTTTCCTCCCACAGTCCAAAGATGTGCGGGTTAGGTTGATTGGCTATGCCAAAATTGCCCTTAGTGTCCTGGGATGCGTAGGTTAGAGGGATTAGTAGGTAGATATGGGGGTAGGGCCTGGGTGGGATTGTAGTCGGTGCAGACTCGATGGGCCGAATGGCCTCTTTCTGTGCTGTAGGGTTTCTAAATACAGCTGGAAGCCAAGATCTGCAAATATAATATTTGTATAAGACATTGAGAGGTGAAATGCTCTCAGCCTTAACGCATTCGTTCAAGTCTCCATCAGCGTCAGGCTTGTTAGGGTACAGATCAGAATCCCCAAGGTACATTATGAAGCGTGAGATTAAATCTATCGCTCGACCAAAGACCAGGCACAGTGGGCTGAATGGCCATGTTCTGTACCGTATCATTCTGTTTTGCACTGGAGATGCCTCCAAGCCCTCCCTCCCCGGAGGACAGCGTGGGAGAGGTTTGATAGGGGCGGCACAGTGGCTAGCACCGCTGCCTCACAGCGCCAGGGACCCAGGTTCAATTCTAGCCTTGGGTCACTCCCTGTGTGGAGTTTGCACGTTCTCCCCTGAGTCTGCGTGTGGGTTTCCGTTCCTCCAGTTTCCCCCCACGCTCCAAAGATGCGCAGTTTGGGTGGATTGGCCGTGCTAAATTGCCCCTTAGTGTCCAAAGATGTGTAGGTTAGGTGGATTGGCCATGCTAAATTGCCCCTTAGTGTCCAAAGATGTGTAGGTTAGGCGGATTGGCCATGCTAAATTGCCCCTTAGTGTCCAAAGATGTGCAGGTTAGGTGGATTGGCTATGCTAAATTGCCCCTTAGTGTCCAAAGATGTGAAGGTTAGGTGGATTGGCCGTGCTAAATTGCCCCATGGTGTCCAAAGATGTGCAGGTTAGATGGATTGGCCATGCTAAATTGCCCCTTGATGTTCCAAGATATGCCGGTAGGTGGATTGGCCATGCTAAATTGCCCCTTATTGTACAGAGATGTGCTGGTTAGGGGGATTGGCTGTGCTAAATTGCCTCTTAAGAACATAAGAAATAGGAGCAGGAGTCAGCCATCTAGCCCCTCGAGCCTGCCCCGCCATTCAATAAGATCATGGCTGATCTGAAGTGGATCAGTTCCACTTACCCGCCTGATCCCTATAACCCCTAATTCCCTTACCGATCAGGAATCCATCTATTCGTGATTTAAACATATTCAACGAGGTAGCCTCCACCACTTCAGTGGGCAGAGAATTCCAGAGATTCACCACCCTCTGAGAGAGGAAGTTCCTCCTCAACTCTGTCCTAAACTGACCCCCCTTTATTTTGAGGCTGTGCCCTCTAGTTCTAGTTTCCATTCTAAGTGGAAAGAATCTCTCCACCTCTACCCTATCCAGCCCCTTCATTATCTTATTGGTCTCTATAAGATCTCCCCTCAGCCTTCTAAATTCCAACGAGTACAAACCCAATCTGCTCAGTCTCTCCTCATAATCAACACCCCTCATCTCTGGTATCAACCTGGTGAACCTTCTCTGCACTCCCTCCAAGGCCAATATATCCTTCCGCAAATAAGGGGACCAATACTGCACACAGTATTCCAGCTGCGGCCTCACCAATGCCCTGTACAGATGCAGCAAGACATCCCTGCTTTTATATTCTATCCCCCTCGCGATATAGGCCAACATCCCATTTGCCTTCTTGATCACCTGTTGCACCTGCAGACTGGGTTTTTGCGTCTCATGCACAAGGACCCTCAGGTCCCTCTGCACAGCAGCATGTTGTAATTTTTTCCCATTTAGATAATAATCCAATTTGCTATTATCTTAGTGTCCAAAGATGTGCAGGTTAGGTGGATTGGCCATGCTAAATTGTCCCTTAGTGTCCAAAGATGTGCAGGTTAGGTGGATTGGCCATGCTAAATTGTCCCTTAGTGTCCAAAGATGTGTAGGTTAGGTGGATTGGCCGTGCTAAATTGCCCCTTAGTATCCAAAGATGTGCAGGTTAGGTGGATTGGCCATGCTAAATTGCCCCTTAGTGTCCAAAGATGTGCAGTTTGGGTGGATTAGAGTCATCGAGATGTGCATCTCAGAAACAGGCCCTTCAGCCCATCTCATCTATGCCTAAACTGAACTAGTCCCATTTGCCCGAGTTTGGCCCATTTCCCTCTAAACCTTTCCCTATCCATGTCCCTGCCCAAATGTCTTTTCAATGTTGTAATTGTTCCCGCCTGTGCCACCGCAGCTTAGCCATGGAGTAACGGGGAATGGGGCAAGGGTAATACCGCTGTCAGCGAGTCAGTGCAGACTGGATGGGCCGATTGGCCTCCTTCTGCACTGTCGGGATTCTAAACTAACTGTCTTGTTCTCCACACCCTCCCACCCCCCACTCCGCCTTTCAGCAAATCAACAACTGCACCGTGGAGTTGCACGCCAAACCGGAATACCACAAGTTCCTCATCGGAAGGGGCGGCGGAAACATCCGCAGGGTGCGAGACCGCACGGGGGCCCGGATCATCTTCCCAGCCGTCGACGACAGGGACCAGGAGCTGATCACCATCGTGGGGAAGGAAGAGGCAATAAATCAGGCGCACAAAGAACTGGAGATTCTGATCAAGAACCTGGTTAGTTCCCTCCGCTTATCACCCTCCCACCTCATCAGGGCGGCACGGTGGCACAGGGGGTTAGCACTGCTGCCTCACAGCGCCAGGGACCCGGGTTCGATTCCCGGCTTGGGTCACTGTCTGTGCGGAGTCTGCACGTTCTCCCCCCGTGTCTGCGTGGGTTGCCTCCGGGTGCTCCGGTTTCCTCCCACAGTCCAAAGATGTGTAGGTTAGGTAGATTGGCCATGCTAAATTGCCCCTTAGTGTCCGAAAGATGTGTGGGTTAGATGGATTGGCCATGCTAAATTGCCCCTTAGTGTCCGAAAGATGTGTGGGTTAGGTGGATTGGCCATGCTAAATCGCCCCTTAGTGTCCAAAGATGTGAAAGTTAGGTGGATTGGCCATGCTAAATTGCCCGTTAATGTCCAAAGGAGGGCAGGTTAGGTGGATTGGCCATCTTAAATTGCCCCTTAGTCTTCAAAGATGTGCAGGTTAGGGTGGATTGGCCACGCTAAATTGCCCCTTAGTGTCCAAAGATGTGCAGGTTAGGTGGATTGGCCGTGCTAAATTGCCCCTTAGTGTCCAAAGATGTGCAGGTTAGGTGGATTGGCCACGCTAAATTGCCCCTTAGTGTCCAAAGATGTGCAGGTCAGGTGGATTGGCCATTCTAAATTCTCCCTTGGTGTCCAAAGATGTGCGGGTTAGGTGGATTGGCCATGCTAAATTCTCCCTCAGTGTTACCCGAACTGGTGCCGGAGTGTGGCGACGATGGGATTTTCACAGTAACTTCATTGCAGTGTTAATGTAAGCCTTACTTGTGACACTAATAAATAAACTTTGAACTAGACATTGAAACAGGGAATAGGAACTTTTTGATTTGATTTATTATTGTCACATGTATTGGGATACAGTGAAAAGTATTGTTTCTTGCGCGCTATACAGACAAAGCATACCGTTCATAGCGAAGGAAAGGAGAGAGTGCAGAAGGTAGTGTTACAGTCATAGCTAGGGTGCAGAGAAAGATCAACTTAATGCGAGGTCGGTCCATTCAAAAGTCTGACAGCAGCAGGGAAGAAGCTGTTCTTGAGTCGGTTGGTACGTGACCTCAGACTTTTGTATCTTTTTCCCGAAGGAAGAAGGTGGAAGAGAGAATGTCCGTGGTGCGTGGGGGTCCTTGATTATGCCGGCTGCTTTTCCCCGAGGCAGCGGGAAGTGTAGACGGAGTCAATGGATGGGAGGCTGGGTTTGCGTGATGGATTGGGCTACATTCACGACCCTTTGTAGTTCCTTGCGGTCTTGGGCAGAGCAGGAGCCATACCAAGCTGTGATACAACCAGGAAGGATGCTTTCTATGGAGCATCTGTAAAAGTTGGTGAGAGTCGGAGCTGACTGCGGCTCACTCGTTCTGAAATCCTCTCCCGCAGGATAACGTCATCGAAGAGTTGATGATTGTAGACCCCAAGTATCACCGGCACTTTGTGGCGCGCAGGGGGCAGGTACTCCGCGAGATTGCAGAGGAGTACGGAGGAGTGACGGTCAGCTTCCCCCGCACCGGCATCCAGAGCGACCGGGTGACGCTGAAAGGGGCAAAGGATTGCGTGGAGGCGGCCAAGCGGCGCATCCAGGAAATCATCGGTGACCTGGTGAGCAAAGCGGGCAGCGGGGGAACGGGATCCGTCACACCCTTTCACACTGACCGAATCAGAGAGATTACACAGCTTGGAGACAGGCCCCTCAGCCCTCCCTGTCCATGGTTTCACAGAATCCCTACAGTGCAGGAGGAGGCCACTCGGCCCATCGAGTCTGCACCCAGGCCCTATTCCCGTGACCCCACACATTTACCCTGCTAATCCCCCTGACACTAGGGTCAATTTAGCATGGCCAATCCACCTGACCTGCACATCTTTGGACACCAAGGGGCAATTTAGCATGGCCAATCCACCGAACCCGCACATCTTTGGACACTAAGGGGCCATTTAGCATGGCCAATCCACCTAACCTGCACATCTTTGGACACTAAGGGGCAATTTAGCATGGCCAATCCACCTAACCTACACATCTTTTGACACGAAGGAGCAATTTAGCATGGCCAATCCACCTAACCTGCACATCTTTGGACACTAAGGGGCAATTTAGCATGGCCAATCCACCTGACCTGCACTTCTTTGGACACTAAGGGGCAATTTTGCATGGCCAATCCACCTAACCTACACATCTTTGGACACTAAGGGGCAATTTAGCATGGCCAATCCACCTAACCCGCACATCTTTGGACACTAAGGGACAATTTTGCATGGCCAATCCACCTAACCTACACTTCTTTGGACACTAAGGGGCAATTTAGCATGGCCAATCCACCTAACCCGCACATCTTTGGACACTAAGGGACAATTTAGCATGGCCAATCCAGCTAACCTGCACATCTTTTGACACTAAGGGACAATTTAGCATGGCCAATCCACCTAACCTGCACATCTAAGGACACTAAGGGGACAATTTAGCATGGCCAATCCACCTAACCTGCACATCTTTGGACACTAAGGGACAATTTAGCATGGCCAATCCACCTAACCTACACATCCCGGGACACTAAGGGGCAATTTTAGCATAGCCAATCCACCTAACCCGCACATCTTTGAACTGTGGGAGGAAACCGGAGCCCCCGGAGGAAACCCACGCAGACACGGGGAGAACGTGCAGACTCCGCACAGACAGTGACCCAAGCCGGGAATCGAACCCGGGTCCCTGGCGCTGTGAGGCAGCAGCGCTAACCCACTGTGCCACCCTGCCGCTTCCTGAACTGAGTTTGTCCCATTTGCCTGCATTTGGCCCAGATCCTGCTCAGCCTTTCCCATCTGATGTCCTTTAGGGAACGAAATCCGACGCCCTTACCCGGTCTGGCCTACATGTTACTCCAGAGCCACAGCCAATGTGGTTGACTCTCAACTGCCCTCCGAGGGGCAACTGGGGATGGGCAATAAATGCTGGACCAGCCAGGGACGCACATGTCCCACGAATGAATGATAAATACAGATGTAAACACACATATCATTGAGAACCACGGTGCTGCCTCCGAAAGTGCAGCATCTTAAACAGGAGGCTACGAAAGTTAACATCTCCTTCAGGTAATGACAAAAACACTTCGAATCGAAAGGTGCTCCAATATGGGACGGCACGGTGGCACAGTGGTGAGCACTATGGCGACTAGGGGAGTTAGGAGTGTGGGGCGACTAGGGGATTTTCACAGTCACTTCATCGCAGTGTTAATGTAAGCCTAACTTGTGACACTAATAAATAAACTTTAAACTTAAATTCTCCCTCAGTGTTACCCGAACAGGCGCCGGAGTGTGGGCGACTCGGGGATTTTGACAGTAACTTCATTGCAGTGTTAATGTAAGCCTGATTGTGACACGGATAAATAAACAAAGTCATCACCAATTTTACTTATCAGCGTCGCTGACATTAACACGGCAATGAAGTTACTGTGAAAACCTCCTCTTGTGGGAGAATTAGGGATGGGCTGGGGGGTGAAGGGAAGTGAGGGGGAAATCCCAAAGATGTGCAGGTTAGGGTGGATTGGCCGTGCTAAATTGTCCCTTAGTGTCCAAAGATGTGCGGGTTAGGTGGATTGGCCATGCTAAATTGCCCCTTAGTGTCCAAAGATGTGCGGGTTAGGTGGATTGGCCATGCTAAATTGCCCCTTAGTGTCCAAAGATGTGCAGGTTAGGGGGATTGGCCATGCTAAATTGCCCCTTAGTGTCCAAAGATGTGTAGGTTAGGTGGATTGGCCATGCTAAATTGCCCCTTCGTGTCCAAAGATGTGCAGGTTAGGTGGATTGGCCATGCTAAATTGCCCCTTAGTGTCCAAAGATGTGCAGGTTAGGTGGATTGGCCATGCTAAATTGTCCCTTAGTGTCCAAAGATGTGCAGGTTAGGTGGATTGGCCATGCTAACTTGACCCTTAGTGTCCCAAGATGTGCAAGGGGCAGCACGGTGACACAGTGGTTAGCACTGCTGCCTCACATTGCCAGAGACACAGGCTCGATTCCTGGCTTGGATCACGGTCTGTGTGGAGTCTGCACGTTCTCCCCGTGTCTGCGTGGGTTTCCTCCGGGTGCTCCGGTTTCCTCCCACAGTCTGAAAGTTGTGCTGGGTTAGGGTGCATTGACCCGAACAGGCGCCGGAGTGTGGGCGACTGGGGGACTTTCACAGTAACTTCATTGCGGTGTTAATGTAAGCCGACTTGTGACACGAATAAATAAACTTTGAAGAAATCTTTTAAAAAGAAGTGTCTCTTTTTCCTCCCCCCCCGCGCTCCTCCCTCCTGATTATTACTGATTGTTATTTTTGTCTGAGATCTGTTTCTCTTTTCTGTCTGTGCCCCTCCTCAGGAAGCCCAGGTGATGCTGGAATGTGTTATTCCCCAGAGGTTCCACCGAGCCGTCATGGGGCTAAAGGGGTCCAAAGTGCAGCAGATCACCCGGGATTACGACGTACAGATCAAATTCCCGGAACGGGAGGAGAGCCAAGGTAGGGATTGAGAGGCGGGAGGGCCCCACCGCGGCGGGAGAAATCGACCTTCCCTCGTGCCGGCTTCACCTTGCGGGACGCACACTCGCCCCGCAGTGTTGCTCTCGCCTTGCTGAGGCTGACCCGTCTGCGTGGTCAAGGGGCGCTCTTCCCTGTCTTTACCATCTTTACCCGCCTTTGGTCCCCATTTTCCACTCGCTCTGCCTTTTTCTTTCCATCCCGTTTGCCCTTTTTTTTTTGTTTTTCGTTCCCGGTGTTCGTAGGACCATCCCGACCGGTGCCAGAGAAACTTTGGTGACTCATGGCACCTCTCCAGCACAGAAGGAGGCCGGTCGAGTTTCCACCTGCTCTCCAACGGTGATTCTCACCCAGCCCTGTCCCCGTAGCCCCATGTATTTACGCCACTAATCCCCTAACCTAAACATCTTTGGACACTAAGGAACAATTTAGCACGGCCAATCCACCTAACCTACACATCTTTGGACACTAAGGGGCAATTTAGCACGGCCAATCCCCCTAACCTACACATCTTTGGACACTAAGGGGCAATTTAGCACGGCCAATCCCCCTAACCTACACATCTTTGGACACTAAGGGGCAATTTAGCATGGCCAATCCACCTAACCTGCACATCTTTGGACACTAAGGGGCAATTTAGCACGGCCAATCCCCCTAACCTACACATAGGGGCGGCACGGTGGCACAGTGGGTTACCACTGCTGCCTCACGGCGCCAGGGACTCAGGTTCGATTCCCGGTCTCTGTCTGTGTGGAGTTTGCACATTCTCCCCGTGTCTGCGTGGGTTTCCTCCGGGCGCTCCGGTTTCCTCCCACAGTCCAAAGACGTGCTTATTTGGTGAATTGGCCGTGCTAAATTCTCCCTCAGTGTTACCTGAACAGGTGCCGGAGTGTGGCGAATTGGGGATTTTCACAGTAACTTCATTGCGGTGTTAATGTAAGCCTTACTTGTGACTAATAAATAAACTTTAAAACTTTACTTTATCTTTAGACATGAAGGAGCAATTTAGCATGGCCAATCCACCTAACCTACACATCTTTGGACACTAAGGGGCAATTTAGCATGGCCAATCCACCTAACCTACACATCTTTGGACACTAAGGGGCAATTTAGCACGGCCAATCCACCTAACCTGCACATCTTTGAACACTAAGGGACAATTTAGCATGGCCAATCCACCTAACCTACACATCTTTGGACACTAAGGGGCAATTTAGCATGGCCAATCCCCCTAACCCTCACATCTTTGGACACTAAGGGGCAATTTAGCATGGCCAATGACCCTAACCCTCACATCTTTGGACACTAAGGGACAATTTAGCATGGCCAATCCACCTAACCTGCACATCTTTGGACACTAAGGGACAATTTAGCATGGCCAATCCATCTAACCTACACATCTTTGGACACTAAGGGACAATTTAGCATGGCCAATCCACCTTACCTGCACATCTTTGGACACTAAGGGACAATTTAGCATGGCCAATCCATCTAACCTACACATCTTTGGACACTAAGAGGCAATTTAGAACCCGCACATCCTTGGACACTCGGGGTGGCAATGGCCGAGTGGTATAATCGCTAGACTGTTATTCCAGAAACTCAGATAATTTTCTGGGGACCCGGGTTCAAAATAAACCCACAAGAAACTACAAAAGGTTGTGAACGTAGCCCCTCGGCTGAATAAGAGCCACACCAAGCTGTGATACATCGAGAAAGGATGCTTTCTATGGGGCATCTGTAAAAGTTGGTGACAGTCGTAGCTGACATGCCAAATTTCCTTAGTCTTCTGAGAAAGTAGAGGTGTTGGTGGGGCTTTCTTAACTATAGTGTCGGCATGGGGGGGACCAGGATAGGTTGTTGGTGATCTGGACACCTAAAAACCTGAAGCTCTCAACCCTTTCTACTTCGATCCCGTTGATGTAGACAGGAGCATGTTCTCCTTTACACTTCCTGAAGTCGATGACAATCTCCTTCGTTTTGTTGACATTGAGGGAGAGATTATTGTCGCCGCACCAGTTCACCAGATTCTCTATCTCATTCCTGTACTCTGTCTCGTCATTGTTTGAGATCCGACCCACTACGGTGGTGTCGTCAGCAAACTTGAAAATGGAGTTTGAGGGGAATTTGGCCGCACGGTTATAGGTGTATAAGGAGTATAGTAGGGGGCTGAGAACACAGCCTTGTGGGGCACCGGTGTTGAGGATGATCGTGGAGGAGGTGTTGTTGCCTATCCTTACTGATTGTCTTTGGATCAAAAAGTCTGGGAATAATGGAACAGATTCAACAATTCAACAGTTATCAAAAAGCCAAGTGTTCTGGATGGTGTTGGATTGCCGGATAAATCCCGGCTTGGGTCACTGTGTGGAGTTTGCACATTTTCCCCGTGTCTGCGTGAGTTTCCTCCGGGTGCTCCAGTTTCCTCCCCCAGTCCAAAGATGTGCAGGTTGGGTGGATTGGCCATGCTACATTGCCCCTTGGTGTCCAAAGATGTGCGGGTTAGGTGGATTGGCCATGCTAAATTGCCCCTTAATGTCCAAAGATGTGCAGGTTAGGTGGATTGGCCATGGTAAATTGCCCCTTAGTGTCCAAAGATGTGCAGGTTAGGTGGATTGGCCATGCTAAATTGCCCCTTGGTGTCCAAACATTTGTAGGTTCGGTGGATTGGCCATGCTAAATTGCCCCTTAATGTCCAAAGATGTGCAGGTTAGGTGGATTGGCCATGGTAAATTGCCCCTTAGTGTCCAAAGATGTGCAGGTTAGGTGGATTGGCCATGCTAAATTGCCCCTTAGTGTCCCAAGATGTGCGTGTTAGGTGGATTGGCCATGCTAAATTGCCCCTTAGTGTCAGGAGCTGGAGTAAATACATGGGGTTATGGAGATAAGGTCTGGGTGGGATTGTGATCAGTGCAGACTCGATGGTCCGAATGGCCTCCATCAGGTTTGTAGGATTCTATGAAATGGTCGGTAAGACATTCCCCACCCCCCCCCCCCCCGAATAGTGTCGCAGTGTCTCTCACATCCACCTGAACAGGTCGGACGGAACTTGCCGTGTTGGCGGCTCCTCCAACAATGTGGCACTCTTCCTCCAGTGGCGCAGTGAAGTAGCAGCCCGGGGCCGGGTGCTCGAGGCCCTGGGACAGGGTTCGAAGCCACGGCCTCCTGTGGTTGTGGAGTGGGTTGATGTGGCTGCCCGAGCTCTCTCTGTGTGTGTTTCCCTCCCTCGGAATCCTGCGGGGACTTCACCGAGTGCCTGTTTACTCTCCGCAAATAGCTCCCCGCTGGGGGCAACCGGGGGCCCTCCCTCGGGTTCGATCTTTCCACTCGTTAACCAGGGAGCGGCCTCATTTGAGACGATCGAGTGTTAATTTGGCAGCTTTCAGGGTCGGGCTCAGTCCTGTAATTACCACACAAGGGACCAGGGAACCGCAGAGTCTGCCGCAGCTCGTAAACAGAAGGGCTTTGCGGAGGAGATAGGGCCTTCACAGGGCAGCAGTGGCCTTTGGAGAGATGAGGGAAGGATTGGCTTCAGGGAATGCTGAGGCTGTAAGCCGGGTGGGCTGGGGAAGGGGTGAAGGAGTTGAGGAAGAGAGATGCGAGACGGTTGAATCAAGGTGGGGCAGGGTTTTATTTTTCCTCCGCGGGGTGAGGGCGTCGCCGGCCAGCGTTTGTTACCCAACCCCAATTCCCCCTTGAATTGAATGTCTTGCTCGGCCATTGCAGAGGAAGCGGGGTGGCATCGCTGTCCCACGGCGCCAGGGACCCGGGTTCGATTCCCGGCCTCGGGGTCACTGTCTGTGTGGAGTTTGCACGTTCTCCCCGTGTCTGCGTGGGTTTCCTCCGGGTGCTCCGGTTTCCTCCTCCTGAAAAGACGTGTAGGTTAGGTGGATTGGACACGCAAAATTGCCCCTTAATATCCAAAGATGTGCAGGTTAGGTGGATTGGCCATGCTAAATCGCCCCTAAGTGTCCAAAGATGTGTGGGTTTGGTGGATTGGCCATGCTAAATTGCCCCTTAATGTCCAAAGATGTACAGGTTAGGTGGATTGGCCATGCTAAATTGTCCCTTAGTGTCCAAAGATGTGCAGGTTAGGTGGATTGGCCGTGCCAAATTGCCTCTTAGTGTCCAAAGATGTGCAGGTTAGGTGGATTGGCCGTGCCAAATTGCCTCTTAGTGTCCAAAGATGTGCGGGTTAGGTGGATTGGCCGTGCCAAATTGCCTCTTAGTGTCCAAAGATGTGCGGGTTAGGTGAATTGGCCGTGCCAAATTGCCTCTTAGTGTCCAAAGATGTGCAGGTTAGGTGGATTGGCCATGCTAAATTGTCCCTTAGTGTCCAAAGATGTGCAGGTTAGGTGGATTGGCCATGCTAAATTGCCTCTTAGTGTCCAAAGATGTGCAGGTTAGGTGGATTAGCTGGGGCGGCACGGTAGCACAGTGGTTAGCACTGCTGCTTCACAGCTCCAGGGTCCCGGGTTCGATTCCCGGCTCGGGTTACTGTCTGTGTGGAGTTTGCACATTCTCCTCGTGTCTGCGTGGGTTTCCTCCGGGTGCTCCGGTTTCCTCCCACAGTCCAAAGATGTGCGGGTTAGGTTGATTGGCCAGGTTAAAAATTGCCCCGTAGTATCCTGAGATGCGTAGGTTAGTGGGATTAGCGGGTAAAAATGTGGCGGTGGGGCCTGGGTGGGATTGTGGTCGGTGCGGACTCGATGGGCCGAATGGCCTCCTTCTGCACTGTAGGGTTTCTATGATTCTATGATTGGCCATGCTAAATTGCCCCTTAGTGTCCAAAGATGTGCAGGTTAGGTGGATTGGCCGTGCTAAATTACCCCTTAGTGTCCAAAGATGTGCAGGTTGGGTGGATTGGCCATGCTAAATTGCCCCTTGGTGTCCAAAGATGTGCAGGTTGGGTGGATTGGCCATGCTAAATTGCCTCTTAGTGTTACCCTCAACTCAGTTTTAAATCTCTCGACCTATACCCTGTGACCTCTTGTTCCAGATTGCCCCCACGGGGGAAACATTTGGTCTACGTTTACTCTGATCAATCCCTTTTAGAATTTTACATCCCTCGATCAGATCCCCGCTCATCCTTCGAAACTCCAGCGAGTACAAGTCCCAAACTGTTTAATCTCTCCTCATACGTCAACCCCTTCCAACCCTGGAATCAATCTAGAACATAGAACAGTACAGCACAGAACAGGCCCTTCGGCCCACGATGTTGTGCCGAGCTTTATCTGAAACCAAGATCAAGCTATCCCACTCCCTATCATCCTGGTGTGCTCCATGTGCCTATCCAATAACCGCTTAAATGTTCCTAAAGTGTCTGACTCCACTATCACTGCAGGCAGTCCATTCCACACCCCAACCACTCTCTGCGTAAAGAACCTACCTCTGATATCCTTCCTGTATCTCCCACCATGAACCCTATAGTTATGCCCCCTTGTAACAGCTACATTCACCCGAGGAAATAGTCTTTGAATCTGGTGAACCTCCTCTGAACTGCCTCCAATACCACCCCATCCTTCCTCCAATAAAGAGACCAAAACTGGACGCCGTACTCCAGATGTGGCCTCACCAACACCCCAATACAATGACAACAAACACTTCTTTACTTTTATACTCCAGTCCCTCTGCTGTAAATCCCACTTGCCTTTTTAAATTACCTGCTGCACCTGCATACCGACACTCTGCGATCCATGAACACAGACGCCCAGATCCCTCTGCCCCGGAAGCATTTTGAATCTGCTTTCCATTTAGGTTATAATCTGCCTTTCCATATGTTCAGCCTGAGCCCGGAACATTATGTCTCAGCGGGCAGGAATGCAGGAGGGTTGGAAACGAGTTGGGTCCAGCCCTGGTGAGGCCCTGTCTTGAACATAGAACAGTACAGCACAGAACAGGCCCTTCGGCCCACGATGTTGTGCTGAGCTTTATCTGAAACCAAGATCAAGCTATCCCACTCCCTATCATCCTGGTGTGCTCCATGTGCCTATCCAATAACCGCTTAAATGTTTCTAAAGTGTCTGACTCCACTATCACTGCAGGCAGTCCATTCCACACCCCAACCACTCTCTGCGTAAAGAACCTACCTCTGATATCCGTCCTGTATCTCCCACCACGAACCCTATAGTTATGCCCCCTTGTAATAGCTCCATCCACCCGAGGAAATAGTCTTTGAACGTTCACTCTATCTATCCCCTTCATCATTTTATAAACCTCTATTAAGTCTCCCCTCAGCCTCCTCCGCTCCAGAGAGAATAGCCCTAGCTCTTGTTTTAATTCATTCCTGGGACATGGGCGTCGCTGGCTGGTCCAGCATTTATTCCCCATCCCTAGTTGCCCCTTGGAGGGCAGTTGAGAGTCAACCACATTGGCTGTGGCTCTGGAGTCACGTGTAGGCCAGACCGGGGTAAGGACGGCAGATTTCCTTCCCTAAAGGACATCAGTGAAACCCAGAAGATAAATCGCTGGAAAATCGAACATCGAAAGGCTCTTTCTCTGCCTTTTAGCGTTGACAAAGGATCATCTGGACTCGAAACGCCCGCTCCTTCCTCTCCTTACAGATGCTGCCAGACCTGCTGAGATCTTCCAAAGTTAAAGTTTATTTATTAGTGTCACGAGTCGGCTTACATTTACGCCGCAATGAAGTTACTGTGAGAATCCCCTGGTCGCCGCACTCCTGGCGCCTGTTCGGGTAACACTGAGGGAGAATTTAGCACGGCCCAATGCACCCTAACCAGCACGTCTTTCGGACTGGGGGAGGAAACCGGAGCACCCGGAGGAAACCCACGCAGACACGGGGGGAGAACGTGCAGACTCCGCACAGACAGTGACCCCGAGGCCGGGAATCGAACCCGGGTCCCTGGCGCTGTGAGGCAGCAGTGCTAACCACTGTGCCACATTCTCTCTTTCGGTTTCAGATTCCAGCATCCGCAGTAATTTGCTTTATCATGAGTGAACCAGATGGGTTTTTCCGACAACGGGTCACCAGTAGATTCTTAATTCCAAATTTCT
This sequence comes from Mustelus asterias, assembly GCF_964213995.1. NCBI lineage: Eukaryota > Metazoa > Chordata > Chondrichthyes > Carcharhiniformes > Triakidae > Mustelus > Mustelus asterias. Next base: position 59,291 of record NW_027592010.1, read on the forward strand.
TTTTATTGAATTCAAATTCCACCGTCTGCCGTGGCGGGGATTGGAACCCGGGTCCCCCAGAACATTAGCTGAGTTCCTGGATTAATAGTCGAAGCGATAATACCACTTAGGCCGAGGCCTCCCTCTTTCCTCGCTCCAAGATGCCGAGAGTGTCCTGGTAGCCATCTTGACACTGGATGCAGGAGCAGTTGCGAAGGGCAGAATGGACTCTCTTCGCCGCTAGGGTGTCGATCTAGTGTAGCTCCCTCTCTCTCTCTCTCTCTGTGTGTGTGGTGTTGTGACCCCCTACCCCCCGTGCTGGTTTCTCCCTGTTCAGCAGGTCCAGACTTGCATCCCCAGGAAAATGGCGACCTGAACCCTGACCTCAGGGAGGCGGAGCCCGCTCCCAGGAAGTGTGACGTCATCGCCGTGTCCGGCCGAAAAGAGAAGTGCGAGGGCGCTCGCGAGGCGCTGCTGGTAGGTGACCGGGAATCGCGGCGGGAGCCCTTGAGAAGGCGAATTACCCCAGGACCCCGAGGCAGAGCGGTTCACAGGGACAGTATCAGGGTTAACAGGGACTGTGGGAGAACCCCCAACCTTTTTGTGATTTGATTTATTATTGTCATGTGTATTGGGATACAGTGAAAAGTATTGTTTCTTGCGCGCTATACAGACAAAGCATACCGTTCATAGAGTACATAGGGGGGAAGGATTTGCATTATTATTGTCACATGTATGGGGATACAGTGAAAAGTATTGTTTATTGTGCGCTATACAGACAGAGCATACCGTTCATAGAGAAGGAAAGGAGAGGGTGCAGAATGTAGTGTTACAGTCATAGCTAGGGTGTAGAGAAAGATCAACTTAATGCGAGGTAGGTCCATTCAAAAGTCTGACAGCAGCAGGGAAGAAGCTGTTCTTGAGTCGGTTGGTGCGTGACCTCAGACCTTTGTGTCTTTTTCCCGATGGAAGAAGGTGGAAGAGAGAATGTCCGGGGTGTGTGGGGTCCTTAATTCTGCTGGCTGCTTTTCCCGAGGCAGCGGGAAGTGTAGACAGAGTCAATAGATGGGAGGCTGTGCTCTGCCTTGCTTTAAGGCTACCCCCAAGTTTCATTCAGCACTTAGGCTAAATCGCAACCCGTGCAGAGGGAGCTTTACTCTGTATCTAACCCCGTGCTGTACCTGTCCTGGGATTGTTTGATGGGGGACAGTGTAGAGGGAGCTTTACTCTGTATCTAACCCCGTGCTGTACCTGTCCTGGGAGTGTTTGATGGGGACAGTGTAGAGGGAGCTTTACTCTGTATCTAACCCCGTGCTGTACCTGTCCTGGGAGTGTTTGATGGGGGACAGTGTAGAGGGAGCTTTACTCTGTATCTAACCCCGTGCTGTACCTGTCCTGGGATTGTTTGATGGGGGACAGTGTAGAGGGAGCTTTACTCTGTATCTAACCCCGTGCTGTACCTGTCCTGGGAGTGTTTGATGGGGGACAGCGTAGAGGGAGCTTTACTCTGTATCTAACCCCGTGCTATACCTGTCCTGGGAGTGTTTGATGGGGTGACAGTGTAGAGGGAGCTTTACTCTGTATCTAACCCCGTGCTGTACCTGTCCTGAGAGTGTTTGATGGGGGACAGCGTAGAGGGAGCTTTACTCTGTATCTAACCCCGTGCTGTACCTGTCCTGCGAGTGTTTGATGGGGGACAGCGTAGAGGGAGCTTTACTCTGTATCTAACCCCGTGCTGTACCTGTCCTGGGAGTGTTTGATGGGGGACAGTGTAGAGGGAGCTTTACTCTGTATCTAACCCCGTGCTGTACCTGTCCTGGGAGTGTTTGATGTGGGACAGTGTAGAGGGAGCTTTACTCTGTATCTAACCCCGTGCTGTACCTGTCCTGGGAGTGTTTGATGGGGGACAGTGTAAAGGGAACCTCATCTTAAGTTGTATGTTAGTTGACTGGTTATCCCAGAGTCTGACACAGCTTTTGTTCTGCCCAGGCCCTGGTCCCAGTCACTGTGAATGTGGAAGTTCCCTTTGATCTGCATCGATATATCATTGGACAAAAGGGCAGCGGTATTCGCAAAATGATGGAGGAGTATGAGGTAAGGCCAGAACTGATGGGCCGAATGGCCTGAGACTATGCTGTATTGCTCTACCCAATGTGTCGTCAGCTATTTAAGTCATTGTGCAAGTCTTTAGTATTGTGATGCTCCACAGTTACATTGAGGTATTTATTCATTCGTGTCACAAGTAGGCTTACATTAACACTGCAATGAAGTTACTGTGAAAATCCCCCTCGTCGCCACACTCCTGTTTGGGTAACACTGAGGGAGAATTTAGCATGGCCAATGCACCCTAACCAGCACGTCTTTCGGACTGTGGGAGGAAACCGGAGCACCCGGAGGAAACCCACGCAGACACGGGGAGAACGTGCAGACTCCGCACAGACAGTGACCCCAAGCCGGGCATCGAACCCGGGTCCCTGGCGCGGTGAGGCAGCAGCGCCAACCACTGTGCCACCCCTGTCTCTCTTCCCAATCGTTGAAACGGCACATAAGAAAGATATACCTTGTCAGTCTGACGCAGGTTCGAACTCGCCAGAGGAAGGTTTTGGCCTGATTAGTGTGAGGCAGAAAGATCTCGGATGTTACATGCCAACCACTCTCTGCACGTCAAAGGTGTTTTTTCCATATACAAACACCACAAGGGCAGCACGGTGGCACAGCGGGTCAGTGCTGCTGCCTCACAGCGCCAGGGACCCGGGTTCGATTCCCGGCTTGGGGTCACTGTCTGTGTGGAGTCTGCACGTTCTCTCCGTGTCTGCGTGGGTTTCCTCCGGGTGCTCCGGTTTCCTCCCACAGCCCAAAAGATGTACGGGTGAGGTGGACTGGCCATGTTAAATTGCCCCTTAGTGTCCAAAGATGTGTAGGTTAGGTGGATTGGCCGTGCTAAATTGCCCCTTAGTGTCCAAAGATGTGCAGGTTAGGTGGATTGGCCATGCTAAATTGCCCCTTAGTGTCCAAAGATGTGGAGGTTAGGTGGATTGGCCATGCTAAATTGCCCCTTAGTGTCCAAAGATGTGCAGGTTAGGTGGATTGGCCATGCTAAATTGCCCCTGAGTGTCCAAAGACGTGCTGGTTAGGTGGATTGGCCATGCTAAATTGCCCTTTAGTGTCCAAAGATATGCAGGTTAGGTGGATTGGCCATGCTAAATTGCCCCTTAGTGTCCAAAGCTGTGT
>NW_027592011.1:0-65927 GCF_964213995.1 Mustelus asterias
GCAAGAGGTGGCGAGGCTGGCCAAAGAGAGAGACGTCTACAAGGAGAAGTACGAGAAGATGGCGAGCAGGAGCTACAGGGAGCCGACAACAGCCACCTCAAACCCGGGCAAAAGCAATTCCTCTTCCAACGAGTTCTTTATGTGAGTTGGAACGCACTCGAACTCGGTGTGGGGAAGGGGGGGTCAAAAACAATTTTGATGTGACTTCAACTGACTGTACACAGCCTTTTCACAAAAAAGGAGCAAAGACTATGTAAATAATTTGAAAAAGACAAAGTGGGACATACTCTGCAGATGCTTTGAGTTTTTTTTGTTTGTTTGATATGGGGGAATGTCACGGACTCTTTTCAGAAGAAAACAATATCAGACAATGGAAGTAAAAGGAACATTTGCTGCTGACATTTAACAGGAAGAAAAATGCAAGACAACTTACAAATCTAGTAAGGTGAAAGTGGAGAGAGAGAGAGAAACGAACTAAAGCAAAGAATATATTTAAAAAGGAACTTAACAGGGGCAAAAACTGTCCCTGAATGGCAAGAGACATATCACAAAGAAATTGTGAGTTCCAAGCAAATGTGGACTTTTGAAATCCAATCCTGCATGCTGGACATGTATGGCGTTTAAAGAACTTTCTCTTTTTTTGTACCCAGTCCTGTTGGGGAGGGGTTTGGGGGGGTGGGGGGAGTGGGGAGGGGGAGAAAAGGCATGGCTCCTGGTTTTAATTTTAATTCCTCTTCATTTCTGAGCATCCTTAGAGAGGTTAAAAATAGTTGAGTTGTGGAATAATCTAACGTGTGTAAATGTCCTGCAACAAAGTAGGTAAAAGAATGGGAGAGTGACTTTGCAAGTGATCTTTACCCTTGCGATTAGATGAGTCGAGTGTGGCTGCTGTAGTTTCTTTTGTGCATTTTTTGTTTAAAAAAAAATATTGTATAAAGCCAGATGTAGATGGAAAATTTAAACAACTTGAATATTTAACTGCATTAGACTTGTATATAGAATGATTAAGGTATCTGCCCTTTTCCCTTTTTCTTTTTAAACCTATATTTTGCTTGATCGAGTCTTATAAGAAGTTTATAATTAAGAGCATGCAGATAATGTAAAGAAATGAAAACAAAAGTCATTTAAAAATGTAGATAAAAAGCCTACTGCACTATCAGAAGCCGAATTTGTTTTTATAAATAAGGCACAGTCACTTCCATCCACACTGAATTCTTTTTTACTGTTCTTTGCCACTCCGTCTTACCCCATCTTTGCATTCCCCTCTCCTGGGAAACAGTGTGCAGCAAACTTCTGTGCCTCATTTTCTGTCCGGTCCCACACATAACTGCACCTTGCTCAAAAATAACCTCAATCCATGATATATAACCGAGAATGTGACACGTGGTTTACAAAGTTTTAAAGTTTATTTATTAGTGGCACAAGTAGGCTTACATTAACACTGCAATGAAGTTACTCTGACAATCCCCTAGTCGCCACACTTCGGTACACTGAGAATTTAGCATGGCCAAAACACCTAACCAGCAATTTTTTTTGGACTGTGGGAGGAAACCCGGTGGAAACCCACGCAGATGCGGGGAGAATGTGTAAACTCCGCACAGACGATGACCCAAGCTGGGAATCGAACCTGGGTCGTTGGAGCTGTGAGGAGGCAGTGCGAACCACTGAGCTACCAAGCTGTCACCTGCTCATGCTCCCATGCCACAAATCAAGCCTGCGTTTCTCCCCAATTCACCTTAAGATGAGGCAGAAAATTTAGCATTCACTACAATGGTAGCCATGAACTCTGGTGGTAATGGATGGGATGGGGAAAAGAGCAGAGAAAATGAAGGGAAAACAAACTTACCTTGGATTTCTCATTTTTGATCCTGTGGGCTTCATCTATAACCAGATATCGCCAATTAAATTTTTTTGAAAACAGATTTCTCCCTGATGAGCATTTCATACGACGTCACACCGACATCCCACTCTCCAGGAAGGAGGACATCTCTGGTGAAAGCTGCCTGATAAAGAAAGAAGTGGGTTACATTTCAGTTTTCCAAACACCAGAAATTTATTTTTCGAGAATGCAATTGGGATACAGCAGAAACAGAACTGATCACAGGCATTAATCAGACAAATTTAGCTGAATAAAACACTGACGTTGGGATTTTCCAGCCCCGCCAGCAGTGAGCAGCGTCAAGGGCAGGACGGGTAAAGGTGGAGAGCGGCCAAAGGGCAATTGGCTCTTGGCAACTCTCCAAACCATAGAATCCCTACAGAAGAGGCCATTCGGCCCATTGAGTCTGCACCGACCATAATCCCACCCAGGCCCTATTCTCCAAACCATAGAATCCCTCTCTGTCTGGAGCTCGCTCTGTCCGTCTCTCACCCCCTCTCTCCCTTTCTTTCTATTTCATGGCCTCCTCTATCTTTCTCCAGCTCTCCCTCTCTGTAGTCCAGAAGATGAAATCTCCTATTACTGGAGCGGACTCAGTCCATCGGAATCTTGTGGCTGAGAGATGCAGAATTTTAACTAGAGGACCTATGGGACTGTATTAGTTAGAATAGAATAGAATAGAATCCCTACAGTGCAGGAGGAGGCCATTCAGCCCATCGAGTCTGCACTGACCACAATCCCATCCAGGCCCTATTCCCATAACTCCACATATTTATCCTGTTGACCCCCCCACAATAGGGTTAATTTAGCACGGCCAATCAACCTAACCTGCACTTCTTTGGACTGTTAGACTTCTGACGAAGGAGCAGCGCTCCGTAAGCTAAAGGCATTTGCTACCAAATAAACCTGCTGGACTTTAACCTGGTGTTGTTAAAACTCTTGCTGTGAGGCAGCAGTGCTAACCACTGTGCCACCACTTCAAGATGTTCCAGCCCAGCACACCATTTTCCCTGCCACTGATGGGGCTGGAAAATCCCGCCCAGAGTGTTGCAAAGCAAGGAGAGAGCAATAAATTACAATATAATTGAACATATTTGCAAATTTACACTCAAACGTTGTATGCGTGGCAAATCTCTGATTTTAGTTGTGCAGAGCAAAGAAAAGCTGATCTCCAAAGCCAGTCTCAAGGAACCTTGAGGGCTGACGTTAACACTGGCGACAGATCCATTCTCCGCATGCATGTTGAAAACATGTTTTTGACAGAATCGACGAAAGTAAACCCACCTGTCCCGGGCCCTGGATCTGACCCTCCGCCAACGGCTTGGCGCCCGCCTCCTCCGTCCGCCCCTCGGCCGGGTTCAGATTCAGGTTGGTGCTCGGCCTCTCCTCCGCTTCCGACATCCTGCCCGCTCTCCCGCTCCCTCACTGCCGGCTCGGGTGAATCCACGGGGCGTCTGATTCCTCCCGCTCCGCGCTCTGCCTCCACTCAGCCGGCTCCCAGCTTCCGCTCAACCGCCCGCCGCTCTCGCGAGACTGCGGCTGGAAAGCCCCGCCCACCGGACCGTTACCAGGCAACAGTGTGCTGGGGGGAGGGACCGGGGCGGAGAGGAGAGGGGGGGGATTGAGGAGGGGGGGATTGAGGAGGGGGGATCGGGAGGAGGGATGTGGGGATCGGGGAGGAGGGAGGGGGGGATCGGTGAGGAGGGAGGGGGGATCGGTGAGGAGGGAGGGGGGATCGGTGAGGAGGGAGGGGGGGATTGTGGAGGAGGGAGGGGGGATGGGGGGAGGAGGGAGGGGGGATTGGGGGGGAGGAAGGAGGGGGGATTGGGGGGGAGGAGGGGGGGGGATTGGGGGGGAGGAGGGAGGGGGGGATTGGGGGGAGGAGGGAGGGGGGATTGGGGGGGAGGAGGGAGGGGAGGAGGGGGGGGGATTGGAGAGGGAGGGGGGATTGGGGAGGAGGGAGGGGGGATTGGGAGGGGGGATTGGGGGAGGGGGGGGATTGGGGAGGAGGGAGGGGGATTGGGGAGAGGGGGGGGATTGGGGGGGAGGAGGGGGGGGATTGGGGAGGAGGGAGGGGGGATTGGGGAGGAGGGGGGGGATTGGGGAGGAGGGGGGATTGGGGAGGGGGAGGGGGGGGATGGGGAGAGGGGAGGTGGGGGGATTGGGGAGGAGGGAGGGGGGATTGGGATGAGGGGGGGGGGGGGGGGTGGGTGGGGGGGGGGGGGGGGGGGGGGGGTTCTTGCGGGTTATACAAACGAAGCATACCGTTCATAGAGAAGGAAAGGAAAGGAGAGGGTGCAGAATGTAGTGTTGCAGTCATAGCTGGGGTGTAGAGAAAAATCAACTTAATGTAAGGTCGGTCCATTCATGGCAGCAGGGAAGAAGCTGTTCTTGAGACGGTTGGTGCATCATTTCAGACTTCTATATCTTTCCCCTAATGGAAGAAGTTGGCAGGAGTGAAACCATGATCAGACAGGGGATGTGGCTGCCCATTGCACTTGGGGTGTGCTGATGCCTGCGATAATGATTTGCCTATGCTAGGGTAGAGCAAGCGATCAGGGTAGCCAATGAGATTAATCCGAGGCCTTACCTGATGCAATTTTTCAATGCCATTTTGGCCTTCTGGCCAGGATGAAGCCCAGATCAAGCCCGAGAGGTGTTGTAATGCCTCATCCTGTCAGCCTCGATCTTGTTTGATCAAGCCAAGATGGGCTGTAGATTCTTGTCTTGCCAGCTTGAATCTGGTTTGTCCCTTATGTGGGGACTCTGATTGGACTTAATACTTTTTTTTGATTCGGAATAAAGAATCAAAAGGTACAAAAAAATGTGGAAGAGAGAATGTCCGGTGTGTGTGGGGTCCTTGATGATGCTGGCTGCTTTTCCGAGGCAGCAGGAAGTGTGGACAGAGTCAGTGGATGGGAGGCTGGTTTGCATGATGGACTGAGCTTTGTTCACGACCCTTTGTAGTTTCTTGCAGTCTTGGACAGAGCAGGAGACAGACCAAGCTGTGATACAACCAGAAAGAATGCTTTCTTGGTGCATCTGTGAAAATTGTGAGAGTCGTAGCAAACAGCACTATTCAGCGGGCAGCGTTGTAGCGGGCAGCGGAGTGAGCAGGGAGCAGAGTGAGAGCTGAAGGGCTTTGGCTCAACGGGCTTCGGCGAGAACAGGCAAAATCGAGAGTAGGCTTTTTTTCCCAGAAAGTTTCTTGTTTTTCCCCAGAGTAAAAAAAAAATGCCAGGCAAGATGTTGGAATGCTCCTCTTGCAGGATGTGGGAGATCAGGGAGACCTCCGGTATCCCTGACGACAACACCTGCAAAAGATGCAACCAGCTGCAGCTGCTAGCAAAGCGTGTTAGGGAACTGGAGCAGGAGCTTGATGACCTCCATTTAATTCGGGAGAATGAGGAGTTTATAGACAGTAGCTTTAGGGAGGTAGTTACACCTAAGCGGCAGAGCACAGGAAATTGGGTTACTGCAAAGAGAGGAAATGGAAATGTGAAAGGACAGACAGAGCAGGGTTCCCCTGTGGCCATACCCCTCCACAACAGGTATACTAAATTGGATACTGTTGTGGGAGATGCTTTACCTGGGACAAGCTGCGACAGCCGGAACTCTGATACTGAGTCTGGTTCTACAGCGCAAAAGGGTGGGAGGAAGAAGAGGAGAGCAGTAGAGATAGGGGACACAATGGTCAGAGGTACGGACAGGAGGTTCTGTGGTCGGGACAGAGACTCCCGCATGGTTTGTTGCCTCCCGGGTGCCAAGGTCAGGGATGTCTCTGATCGCGTGCACAGCGTTCTAAAGTGGAAAGGTGATCAGCCAGATGTCGTGGTACACATAGGTACAAATGACGTAGGTAGGAAGAGTGAGGAGGTCCTAAAGAGTAGGAACAAAGCGCTTGGAAGGAAGTTAAAAAGCAGGACCCCGAGGATAGTAATCTCAGGATTGCTACCTGTACCACGTGCCAGTGAGGGTAGGAGTAGGATGCTTGGGCGGATGAACACGTGGCTGAGGAACTGGTGTACGGGGCAGGGTTTCCGATTCTTGGATCATTGGGACCTCTTCTGCGGCAGGTAGGACCTGTACAAGAGAGACGGGTTCTACCTAAACTACAAGGGGACCAATATACTTGCAGGGAGGTTTGCTAGTGTTATTGGGGAGCGTTTAAACTAGATTTACAGGGGGATGGGAACCAGAGTGCCAGAGCAGATAGTGGAGCAGGGGTAAAAAGACAGGTTAGTTCAAGTAAATTCACAAATGGAAGGGTTGAGTGAGGTGGAAGTAACCTTTTGAGGTGTGTCTATTTCAAAGCCAGGAGTATTGTGGGGAAGGCAGATGAGCTGAAGGCGTGGATAGACACATGCAAATATGACATTACAGCCATTAGTGAAACTTGGCTACAGGAGGGGCAGGACTGGCAGCTCAATATTCCGGGGTTCCAATGTTTCAGGCGGGATAGAGGCAGAGGGATAAAAGGTGGGGGCGGGGGGTGGGGGCGGCATTGTTGGTTAGGCAAAATGTTACAGCGGTACTCAGGCAGGATAGATTAGGGAGCTTGTCTACAGAGGCTCTATGGGTGGAGCTGAGAAACAGGAAAGGTATGACCACATGAATGGGCTTGTATTATAGACCACCCAATAGTCAGCGAGAATTGGAGGAGCAAATCAGCAGAGAGATAGCTGACAACTGCAAGAAACACAAAGTTGTGATAGTAGGGGATTTTAATTTTCCACATATAGCTTGGGACTCGCATACTGTTTAAGGTTTAGACGGGGTAGAGTTTGTAAAATGTGTTCAGGAGAATTTTCTACATCAGTATATAGAGGTGCCAACGAGAGAGGATGCGATATTGGATCTCCTATTGGGAAATGAGTTAGGGCAGGTGATGGATGTGAGTGTGAGGGAACACTTTGGATCCAGTGATCATAATGCCATTAGTTTCAACCTGATCATGGATAAGGATAGATCTGATCCTCGGGTTGAAAGTCTGAACTGGAAAAAGGCCAAATTTGATGAAATGAGAAGGGATCTGGGAAGTGTGGATTGGCACAGGCTGTTCTCTGGTAAGGATGTAAATGGAAAGTGGGAGGCCTTCAAAGGAGAAATTTTGAGAGTGCAGAGTTTGTATGTTCCTGTCAGGATTAAAGGCAAAGTAAATAGGAATAAGGAACCTTGGTTCTCGAGGGAGATTGTAACACTGATTAAGAGTTCGGATGGGGCAGTTTTTGTGCAGTGTGTGCAGGAGGGGTTCCTGACACAATATGTGGATAAGCCGACAAGAGGTGGGGCCACATTGGATTTGGTAATGGGAAATGAGCCGGGCCAAGTGTTGGATTTGGTTGTGGGAGAGCACTTTGGAGATAGTGACCACAATTCGGTGTCTTTTGTTATTGCAATGGAGAGGGAGAGGGCCATACGGCAGGGCATAGTTTACAATTGGGGGAGAGGTAATTATGATGCAATCAGGCGGGAATTAGGAAGCATAGGATGGGAACAAAAATTGTCAGGCAAAGGCACTAATGATAAGTGGAACTTTTTCAAGGAACAAATACTGCGTGTCCTTGATAGGTATGTCCCTGCCAGGCAGGGAGGAAATGGCTGAGTGAGGGAACTATGGTTCACAAAAGAGGTGGAATGTCTTGTCAAGAGGAAGAAGGAAGCGTATGTTAGGTTGAGAAAACAAGGTTCAGTTGGCTCGATGGAGGGTTAAAAGTTAGCAAGAAATGAGCTGAAAAAGGGGCTTAGGAGAGCTAGGAGGGGGCATGAGAAGTCCTTGGCGGGTCGGATCAAGGAAAACCCCAAGGCTTTTTACTCTTATGTGAGGAATAAAAGAATGACCAGGGTGAGGCTGGGGCCGGTCAAGGACGGCAGTGGGAATTTGTGCATGAAGTCAGAAGAGATAGGAGAGGTGATGAATGAATACTTTTCTTCGGTGTTCACCAAGGAGAGGGGCCATGTTTTTGAGGAAGAGATGGTGTCACAGGCTGATAGGCTGGAGGAAGTAGATGTTCAGAGGGAAGATGTACTAGCAAATTTTGAATAAACTGAAAGTTGATAAGTCCCCTGGGCCTGATGAAATATATCCTAGGATTCTTTGGGAGGCAAGGGATGAGATAGCAGAGCCTTTGGCATTGATCTTTGCATCCTCATTGTCCACGGGGGTGGTGCCAGAGGACTGGAGAGTGGCGAATGTGGTTCGTCTGTTTAAGAAAGGGAATAGAAATGACCCTGGTAATTATAGGCCGGTTAGTCTTACTTCGGTGGTTGGTAAGTTGATGGAAAAGGTCCTTCGGGATAGGATTTACGACCATTTAGAAAGATGCAGCTTAATCCGGGATAGTCAGCACGGATATGTGAAGGGCAAGTCTTGCCTCACAAATTTGATAGAATTTCTTGAGGAGGTAACTAAGTGTGTTGATGAAGGTAGTGCAGTTGATGTCATATACATGGATTTTAGTAAGGCGTTTGATAAAGTCCCCCACGGTCGGCTTATGAAGAAAGTAAGGATGTGTGGGATAGAGGGAAGTTTGGCCGATTGGATAGGTAACTGGCTATCTAACAGAAGACAGAGGGTGGTGGTGGATGGAAAATTTTTGGACTGGAAAGCGGTTACCAGCGGAGTGCCACAGGGATCAGTGCTTGGTCCTCTGCTATTTGTAATTTTTATAAATGACTTGGAGGAGGGGGCTGAAGGGTGGATCAGTAAATTTGCTGATGACACCACGATTGGTGGAGTAGTGGATGAGGTGGAGGGCTGTTGTAGGCTGCAAAGAGATATAGATAGGATGCAGAGCTGGGCTGAAAAATGGCAAATGGAGTTTAACCCTGACAAATGCGAGGTGATTCATTTTGGTAGGGTTCTGAAGAATGTGGAGGAACAGAGAGATCTTGGGGTTCATATCCATAGATCTCTGAAGGTTGCCACTCAAGTGGATAGAGCCGTGAAGAAGGCCTATAGTGTGTTGGCGTTCATTAACAGGGGGTTTGAGTTTAGGAGCCGTGGGGTTATGCTGCAACTGTACAGGACCTTGGTGAGACCACATTTGGAATATTGTGTGCAGTTCTGGTCACCTCACTACAAGAAGGATGTGGAGACACTGAATAGAGTGCAAAGGAGATTTACCAGGATGCTGCCTGGTTTGGAGGGTAGGTCTTATGAGGAAAGGTTGAGGGAACTTGGCCTTTTCTCTTTGGAGCGGAGGAGGTTGAGAAGAGACTTGATAGAGGTTTATAAGATGATGAGGGGGATAGATAGAGTGAACGTTCAAAGACTATTTCCTCGGGTGAATGGAGCGGTAACTAGGGGGCATAACTATAGGGTTCATGGTGGGAGATATAGGAAGGATGTCCGAGGTATGTTTTTTACTCAGAGAGTGGTTGGGGTGTGGAATGGACTGCCTGCAGGGATAGTGGAGTCAGAAACTTTAGGAACATTTAAGAAGCTCGTGGATAGGCACATCGTGTACTTCGGGATGGTAGGGAGGAAATAGCTTGATCTGGGTTTCAGACAAAGCTCGGCACAACATCGTGGGCCGAAGGGCCTGTTCTGTGCTGTACTGTTCTATGTTCTATGTTCTATGTAAGAGGAAGAGAGAGTTGTATGAAATGTACAGGCAGCAAGGAACAGATCAGATGCTCGAGGAGTATAAAAAGTGCAAGAAGCTACTTAAGAGGGAAATCAGGAGGGCTAAACAAAATCATGAGGTTGCTTTGGCAGCTAGAGTGAAGGAAAATCCAAAGAGCTTCTATAGGTGTGTTTGGAGCAAAAGGATAGTGAGGGACAAAATTGGTCCTCTTGAAGACCAGAGTGGTAGACTGTGTATGGAACCAAAAGAGATGGGGGAGATACTAAATGTTTTTTTTGCATCCGTACTTACTGAGGAAACGGGCATGGAGTCTACGGAAATAGGGCAAACAGGTAGGGAGGTCATGGAACCTTTACAGATTAAAGGAGAGGAGGTGCTTGCTGTCTTGAGGCAAATCAGAGTGGATAAATCCCCAGGAGCGGACAGGGTATTCCCACGGACCTTGAGGGAAGCTAGTGTTGAACTTGCAGAGGCCCTGGCAGACATATTTAAAATGTCAGTATTCACGGGGGAGGTGCCGGATGATTGGAGGGTGGCTCATGTTGTTCCGTTGTTTAAAAAAGGTTCCAAAAGGAATCCGGGAAATTATAGGCCAGTAAGTTTGACGTTGGTGGCGGGCAAGTCATTGGAAAGTGTGATAAGGGACAGGATCGATGAGGGAGAGTCAACATGGCTTTGTGCGTGGTAGGTCATGTTTGACCAATCTATTAGAGTTTTTCGAGGAGGTTACCAGGAAAGTGGATGAGGGGAAGGCGGTGGATGTTGTCTTCCTGGATTTCAGCAAGGCCTTTGACAAGGTCCCTCATGGGAGGTTAGTTAGGAAGGTTCAGTCGCTGGGTATACATGGGGAGGTAGTAAACTGGATTAGACACTGGCTCAATGGAAGAAGCCAGAGAGTGGTTGTGGAGGATTGCTTCTCTGAGTGGAGGCCTGTGACTAGTGGTGTGCAGCAGGGATCAGTGTTGGGTCCATTGTTGTTTGTCATCTATATCAATGATCTGGATGATAATGTGGTAAATTGGATCAGCGAATTTGCTGATGATACAAAGATTGGAGGTGTAGTGGACAATGAGGAAGGTTTTCAAAGCTTGCAGAGGGATTTGGACCAACTAGGAAAATGGGCTGAAAAATGGCAAATGGAATTTAACACAGACAAGTGTGAGATATTGCACTTTGGAAGGACAAACCAAAGTAGAACGTACAGGGTAAATGGTAGGACTCTGAAGAGTGCAGTTGAACAGAGGGATCTGGGAATACAGGTACAGAATTCCCTAAAAGTGACGTCACAGGTGGATAAGGTCGTAAAGAGTGCCTTTGGTACATTGGCCTTTATAAATCGGAGTATCGAGTATAAAAGTTGGAGTGTTATGGTAAGGTTATATAAGGCATTGATGAGGCCGAATTTAGAGTATTGTGTACAGTTTTGGTTACCTAGTTACAGGAAGGATGTAAATACGGTTGAAAGAGTGCAGAGAAGGTTCATAAGGATGTTGCCGGGACTTGAGGAGCTGAGTTACAGAGAGAGATTGAATAGGTTGCGACTTTATTCCCTGAAGCGTAGAATAATGAGGGGAGATTTGAGAGAGGTGTATAAGATTTTGATGGGTATCGATAGAGTGAATGCAAGCAGGCTTTTTCCACTGAGGCTAGGGGAGAAAAAATCCAGAGGGCAGGGTTAAGGGTGAAAGGAGAAAAGTTTAAAGGGAATATTAGGGGGGGGCTTCTTCACGCAGAGAGTGGTGGGAGTGTGGAATGAGCTGCCGGATAAAGTGTTGAATGCAGGGTCACTTTTAACATTTAAGAAAAACTTGGACAGGTTGATGGATGAGAGGGGTGTGGAGGGATATAGTCCAAGTGCAGGTCAGTGGGACGAGGCAAAAAATGGTTCGGCACAGACAAGAAGGGCCAAAAGGCCTGTTTCTGAGCTGTAATTTTCTATGGCTTTCTATGCCAAATTTCCTTAGTCTTCTGAGAAAGTAGAGGCATCTTAACCATCGCATCGGCATGGAAGGATCAGGACAGGTTGTTGGTGATCTGGACACCAAGGAACTTGAAGCTCTCGACCATCTTCACTTCATCCCCATTGATGTAGACAGGGGTATGTCCTCCACTATGTTCCCTGAAGTCGATGACGATCTCCTTCGTTTTGTTGACATTGAAAGAGACATTATTGTCATCGCATCAGTTCACCAGATTCTCTATCTCTGGACCAGAGAGAGGAGGGGACAAGAGGGATGGGGAGGGTGATGGGGATTTGGGGAATGGGGGATGTAGGGAATGAGGGGGTTCTGGGGTTGAGGGTGATATGGAAGTCAGGGGATCAAGGAGTCAGGGTGATATGGGATGGGGGGATATGGGGAATGAAGGAAATGGGGATTTGGGGAATGAGGAGGTGGGGATATGGGGAATAAGGGAAATCTGGGGGTGAGGGTGATATGGAGGTCAGGGGAAATGGGGGTGAGGGTGATGTGGGGGTGAGTGGGACATGAGAAATGAGGGGGATGTGGGAATCAGGGATATGCGAATGAAGGAGGTGTGGGTATGAGAGGATTGGGGTTATGGGGAATGGGGGAATTATAGGGATGAGGGCGATGGGAATGTACGGGAGATATGGAGAAATGAAAAGAATGGTTATAGAGGGAGATGGGGGTTGAGGGTATGGGAGTTATATGGGTGAGGGGATGGGAGGATATTGAGTGGCGATATGGTGGGGATATAGGGTGAGGATATGTGGAATATGTAGTGAGGGTGATATGGGGAATTGTGGGATATGGAGGCGGGATATGGGGATGAAGCGCAGAAGGGATATGGGGAATAAAGGGATAGGATGAAATGGGGGTGAGAGTGATTGGGACACGGGGAATGAGAGGGCGGGGAAATATGGGACAATGGGAATGAGGATGAAGGGGGAATACGGGGTGAGCGGGATGGGGAATTAGATTAGAGGGACAATGTATAGAGATGGGGAAATAGTGGAGATGGGGGTTAATGGAGGGAACAGTGAGGGGGAACAGAGAAGGGAATGGAGGGGTCAGGATAGAACAGAGGGGATGGTTGTGGTGCAGAAGGGGTGAATAATGGTGACAGAGTGCGGAGCAGAGCAGAAGAATAGAGGGGATGGGGAAATAGTGGGGATACTGGGTAGGGGGAGTGGAGGGGACACAGGTCGGTGAAAGGAAGAGAGAGATGGAAAGAGTAGGAGGCCGGGAAGAAACAAATAAAGGGAGAGTGAGCGATGAAAGAAAATTAGATGAGCTTCAGTGTCAGCAACGAAATCCATTTGTCTGCCTCAGACTGTCCCTCGACATCCATCTTCTTTCTCAGAAGAAAGAATATGGTACCCAGATATGATGGTGGTTCTTGCACAATCAGACTTGCCCTGCCATAGAATATGGTGTTAAACCCCTGGGCGCATAATTAATGAGTTCGGAGCTGGAAGATATGGCGTGGTTTCCCGCCAGCTCCAGAGCGGGAAACACACCATGTTCCTCTACTCTCACCATGGGGACATAGACCTGGGTGGGAGAATTCCACCCAGGGAGTCTAAGCCTACAGTTTCCTGCTGGTTCACTCCCAACTTCCTGGAGTAGAGGTGTTACATTTTGCAGTTTCCGGTCCACTTGGGCCTTTCCTGAACCGAGGGAGTGTTAGCAGATTACAACCAATGCAGTGCCATAGCAGAGGCCGAGGCATCCAGGTGAGTGATGGCGGGAATTGGATTGTGGGGCAGAGGAGTGGATTTGGCAGCAAGGACAGATGGGTGGCTCTCAGTCGGCTCCCCTTTCCTAATGTCTGGTTCTTTGATAAGGCACTTCAGAGCCTTTAAATAAGCCACCTCCGCCCTCCCCCTTCCCTATCCAGGAGCCCACAAGCAACCTGACAGTGTGAGAGTGATCAATGCTTACTTTTCAGGCTCCCCGCATGACAAATTCCCCCATCCACCATTGGGTGAATACCAGCAGTGACAGGATGAGGCCCTTCGGTGGTCATTAAATGCCCACCGAACGGCCTCAATTGGTGGCAGGCAGGAAGGCCATTCATGAGGCAGGAAAGTGGCAGGGTTCGCATCAATCACTCTCCCACCTGATTAAATGCCTTCCCCACCAGCTCCAAACTTACCGCGGGAAAACGCATTAAGTTCCACCCAATATTTTAGTGAGGGCATGTAAAGAAAGGAAAATTCATTTTAAGAAAAGGATCAAAGAAATTAATGGAAAATATCCACAAGCAGACCTTTTTTCCGAAATCACAAATGACCAGTTTCTTTTGTTGTTCGAACTTTAGAATTCATAGGAACTGTAGGAGGGGGAATTTATTTGATTTGATTTGATTTTGATTTGATTTATTATTGTCACATATATTAGTATACAGTGAAAAGTATTGCATCTTGCACGCTATACAGACAAAGCATACTGTACATAGAGAAGGAAAGAAGTATGTAGTGTTACAGTCATAGCTAGGGTGTTGAGAAAGATCAATGTGGTGCGAGGTAGGGCCATTCAAAAGTCTGATGGCAGCAGGGAAGAAGCTGTTCTTGAGTCAGTTTGTAATTTCCACATGTGGCATATACAATGGGACAGTCCTGGTTTCCATAATGCCTGTGCTTGTGGTTTTGTCAACTGGGAACAGCAGAAGTCTCTCTTTCTGCCTTCTATTAACCTGATCCGATAAATGAAACACATGGAACGCAATTTGTGCTTGGTTTTGGTCAACTTGCGATTCACACGCACTGAACGAGTAACTTGGCTGCAGAAATTATTACAATTCACAAGAGGTCGAAACTCCAGTGAATACAAAGGCATCACAAGCTTGATTTATGTGCGCAACTGAAATAAAAGCTGATTAGCAAAGACCTTGTCTGGAGAACACCAAATATTATGACATGCTGTAGTCTCTGCTTGTTAATTTTCTAATGGAGATTGTTGGTGCTACAAATCTTATTGCTTTTGCCGGCAGCATGGTTCACCGCGCGATGGGGAGTGTACATAAGAAGGAATGGAAAATATATAGTTTTATTCACCGTAAAAGGATCAACAAAATGACCGTGAGTATGTATAAGGGAGACTGTCACTTTCCATCCCTGGAATACTCACTGCGTGACTGGTATGCAACCTCATTGAGAAGCAGAGGTGAATGCCAAAAGTGCACAAAGCATTTATCACAGACATATTCATTTACTCTGGAAAAAGGGACACTTTGAAATGGATAATGTGGCCAACTTCATCAGAAGTGGGCAATGCTAACATCCACATCATTAGATAGGGAAATTTTGGGGTAGGGAGGAGGTGTGACATATTCACTCTTGCATTCAAAAACATACCAACGAAAGTCATATTGTACAGGATTTTGTAATGCAGCCATAGATTGTCATGTGGGTAATATTTATCTCTGCTGTTCAAAGCTGTTCTGCACACAAGTGATTCGGTTATTATTAATATCTGTTATAAATGCCTCGTTCAATCGTGATATTCATCTCTGTCCCTTGGTTAGGTTGCACACAGTTGGTATCCCAGTGACGCAGAGCCATGGTCTCCCTTAGACTCACACAAACTCCTTGCCGACTGCCTAATTTTCACCAAAACACATGAATTGGGAAATTGTGACTTTTTTGTTTCACCTGTTTCAGCACCATTAAAGATGTTATATAAATGCAGTTGTTGTTCAATTCCTTCTTTTCTCAAGCCCATGCTTGTTCTCTTCGGAGCGAGGCGACTTCTCACAAGCTGTGCCCAGCTTCTAATTTTATCTTTTACTCTTGTTCTATGCTTCTAAAATTTCATTCTAACTCTTTAAAACTCTCTAACAATGCTCTAATGCAATTTCTCATAGATTTGGCGACATCCTAGCTATGACTGTAACACTACATTCTGCACTCTCTCGTTTCCTTCTCTATGACAGTATGTTTTGTCTGTATAGCGCGCAAGAAACAATACTTTTCACTGCATGTTAATACATGTGACAATAATAAATCAAATCAAATTTTTTGTTCTACAATTTACTCCCTCCATTTTAATTATATTTTCTTTCTTCCCAACTCTGTCTCACATTTCGTAAAAAGTTTAATGTCATTTGGTCCCTTTGCCTTTTGCACGGTCTCTCGCTCTTTCTCTCTGCCTCTGTGTGTCTATTTTCCTGTGGATCTGACTTGCTCCCTCTTTCTGCTTGTCCCTGGTTGTCTGTACATCTGTCTTTTTTTCTCATCTCTATCTTCTATTATTGTTTCCCTTTCTCTATTAATTCCTTGGTCACCTTTGCTGTCAAAATGTATCTTTCTCTCCATCCATTCCCCTTTGTCATTCCACTTCTTTCCCTTTCTCCCTTACTTGTTCCCTCCCTCAGCCTTTCCCACTGTAGGTGGTCTCTCACCTGCCTTGATGTGAATCTGCGTGCCAGATCATCTGGTGCCATTCATGACAAACTGGGATATTTCCACTCATGAACGGGGCAAGGATATAGCCAGAAGATTCTTCCTTTTGCTATCAATTGGCAGCTTTGCACAGCATAGAATCCCGACAGTGCAGAAGGATGTCATTTGGTCCATCAAGTCTGCACTGACTCTCCAAACGAGCATGTTACCCAGACCCAGAATCTGTCCTACCCCCGTTGCCCCAGGCATTTACCTTGCGAATCCCCCTCACCTCCAGATCTTGGGACACATCTCATTTTTTGCACATAAAACTGAACATTAGTCCTTTTTAACTAGAATACAATCATAGAATCCCTACAGTGCAGAAGGAGGTAAATCGGCTAATTGAGCTTTAACCAACAACAATCCCAGCCAGGCCTTGTTCCCATGTCTTTACCCTTCTAGTCCCCCTGACACTAAGGGGCAATTTAGCATGGCCAATCCATCGAACCCGCACATCTTTGGACTGTGGGAGGAAATCGGAGCACCTGGAGGAAACTCAGGCAGACCATGGGAGAACGTGCAAACTCCACACAGACTGCCACCCAAGGCTGGAATCAAACCCGGGCAGCAGTGCAAACCACTGTGCCACCCACTTCAGTGGAACGGTTCAGCCACTCCTGTAGGCAAGTGGTGAATGCCATTCATAGTATTCCAGAGTCCTTGATTCCTGTGAGGCTTATGTTTAATAGCAGTCCCAGGCCTTTCAACAAAGTCCCCAATGAGAACAGATACGGAAGGCCAGAAGCAGCATACCTGTGGTCCAAAATCCTGATACAACATTCCAAAGAAAGTGCTGCAATCCTTCTCACATCATCATAGTTCACACCAAGTCTGTCACCACTGGCCAACATTCAACCAGACCTGAATTTGAAATTTTCAAATTCCTCCATTGTCTCAGCCCTCACAATCTGTGTTACCTCCTCAGGCTCGACAACCCTTTGATATTTCTGTGCCGTATCTTTTGTGCTTTCCTGATTTTGATTTCTCTGCCACACCTTTGGCGATGATATGGAGATGCCGGCATTGGACTGGACTGGGCGCAGTAAGAAGTCTCACAACACCAGGTTAAAGTCCAACAGGTTTATTTGGTATCACTGAGCTTTCGGAGCGCTGCCCCTTCATCAGGTGAGACTGACCCGATGGAGGGGCAGCGTTCTGATACCCTTTGGCCATCTCGGCCGTAAGGTCAGGATCTGGGAGAGAAATCCTGGGCCCTGATGCGTCTTGTTTGGATCAGTCCATGAAACCATATTTGCAAGACACTCTTTTTTCAGGAGGATGGTCCCTTTAAATGCCACAATGGTGTCCAAATCTTTTTCTTTTCAAAGAGACTCCCATCCCCAACCAAACAAATCTGAGTGGTGTAAGGCCTGGAATTCTCTCCTTAAACTTCTCTGCCTCTCCAACTGTCTCCTTCAAGTCACTCCAAAAAAACCTATTGATTTGATCAATACTATGGTCATCTGTCCTAATAGGTGACTCTGTCAAATCTTCCTTGGTAACCCTCCTGTGATGCATTTTAAGATGTTTTACTATGTTATAAATGCTATGTAAATACAGCTCATTGTAACAAGCATTGGGATTGCGACAGCATTATAGAACATAGAACATAGAACATAGAACAGTACAGCACAGAACAGGCCCTTCGGCCCACGATGTTGTGCCGACCTTCATCTGAAACCAAGATCAAGCTATCCCACTCCCTACCATCCTGGTGTGCTCCATGTGCCTATCCAATAACCGCTTAAATGTTCCTAAAGTGTCTGACTCCACTATCACTGCAGGCATTATGTAGCTGTTATGTCAGTAAAGGCCAGCAGAGGGTGTGTAAAGATACAGTAAGAAGTCTCACACCACCAGGTTGAAGACTAACAGGTTTATGTGGAATCATGCACTTTCGGTGCGCTGTTCCTTCATCAGGTGAGTGTAAAGGTAGAGGAACAGGAGGGTTTTGAGGATCTTGTTTGAGAGCACAGGTATCTCCTGAGGTTTCATGGTGATAATGGAAGCTGGAAAATGCCTGTAAAACATGAACAATGTTGTATTTCAGAAGTTGCACTGCAATGCCTCACATTCTCCAAATTTGTCACTGATGCAGAGCATTTACCCGTACACCCACCTTATGTAGTGTGCAATGGCTCAATCTGACTGAAGGGGAAAAAAATCTGGCTTCTCCTGGAATAGCTGAGGGAGGGAATTCCAGAACGTAAGGTCCAGGATCCTCAGTGCCTCTGAGGAAGGAACAACCCCAGTAAAATATGGGAGGCCCAATGATGCGGAATATCTTTGGATAATGTTCTACATAGAAGCCTTGTCATTACGACGGCATGGTGGCACAATGGTTAGCACTGCTGCCTCACAGCGCCAGGGACCCGGGTTTGATTCCAGTCTTGGGTCACTGTCCCTGTGGAGTTTGCACATTCTCCCCGTGTCTGTGTGGGTTTCCTCCAGGTGCTCTGATTGCCTCCCACAGTCCAAAGATGTACGGGTTAGGTGGATTGGCCATGCTAAATTGTTCCTAGTGTCAGGGGATTAACAGTAAATATGTGGGGTTATGGGAATAGGGCCTGGGTGGGATTGTGGTTGTTGCAGACTAGATGGGCCGAATGGCCTTCTTCTGCACTTTAGTGATTCCATGATTAAACTCAAAACTGCAAGGGCACCCTAGCAAATAGGTAAGAAACTGGTTGAAGGCCAGGAAACAAGGAGTAATGGTTCGAGGAGATATGTCATGGTGGGGAGAAATGCTGAGTGGTGCACCTCGAGGGTCAGTGCTAGAACCTGGGGCAGAATTCTCCATTTTTCAAACCAAGGGTGGAATTCTCCCAAGCCGCCTGTGGCAGGTTTGATGGTTGGCTGTGTGGACAATCTGGCAAAAGCCAAAGGGCTGGATTCTCCGATCTCGACCGTGGCTGGGATTCTCCAGTCCTGCTGCTGTGAATGGAGAATTTGGCTGAGTGCCAAATTCTCCATTCACACTGGCAGTGGTAGCGGGACGTGAACAGCCAGAGAAATTTGGCCAAAAGGTTGGAAACCCATTTGAAATATGGTGCCACCTGTGGGATGGATGTTGGGACTGGTACCTAATGGAATTCCCATTTGACAGGCAGTCCATGCACATTGGGCCTGGCACTTAATAGCTCCAGGCCTGACAGTAACACTGAATGTGAAAAGGGGCAGAGATGATGTGGAGTTGCCGGCGTTGGACTGGGGTGGGCACAGTAAGTTGTCTCACAACACCAGGTTAAAGTCCAACAGGTTTATTTGGTAGCACGAGCTTTCGGAGCACTGCCCCTTCATCAGGTGAGTGCAGGATTTGTTTCACAAACGGGGCACATGTAGACACAAACTCAATTACAAGATAATGGTTGGAATGCGAGTCTTAACAGGGAATCAAGTCTTTACAGGTGCAGACAATGTGAGTGGAGAGAGGGTTAAGCAAAGCTTAAAGCGGTGTGAATTTTCTCCAACCGGGACAGTCAGTGAGATTTTGCAAACCCAGGCAAGTCGTGGGGGCAGAGACAGATACTCGAGTTGATTTCTTTTTCAGGTCGAATGGAAGTGCCAATAACCAGGTGTATCACTGGAAAACAGTCAACTCCTCCACAGAGCAGTAAATTTAACAAGGTGTCAAACTCCCAGCTCTATCCAATGTTGCTCAATTGTCTTATCAATTACTGATTCATTGACATTAACAACTGCAGACATTCCACCGAGTACGATCTAATGAGCTGTGAAATGGTCTTCAAACACTTTAGCTGCTAAACAGCTAAAAGCGTTTGGCTACTTTCTGGCCGGTTGGCTCAGGTGGTGAGAGGGTGGCGCTAATAACACCAAGGTCGCAGGTTCGATCCCCATATGGGCCAAAGTGTTGATGTATGTATGGCTCCTGTTGCATCCAGGTCCAATACCTTTGCTCGGTAAGAAGTCTCACAACACCAGGTTAAAGTCCAACAGGTTTATTTGGAATCACCAGCTTTCGGAGCACTGCCACAGTGAGCCGATCCACGTCACAGTGACCTACGGGCAGCCCTCCTCGAGGTCAATGGCGATGACATTTTTTGCATCATCCGATCAGGTGTGGTGCTGGCAGCAGATAATGACCATGAAAAGTTGTCACTTTGCTGTAATAACCCAACCTAATGTCCTTCAGAGTAAGGAAGCAATGCCCTTACACAGTCCTGAATCCAAAGTGTTGGAGTTGACACCTATTGCTCGGGACATGCAATGCTGGGGCATAAATTCTGCCCTGTCACTGCTACCCACATCCCTGGCAAAGAAAAGGTGTTATCAGTACATAGTCATTAATGCACCCTGTCCAATAGCACTGCTGCCTCACAGCGCCAAGGACATGGATTTGATTCCCGGCTTGGGTGACTGTCTGTGCGGAGTCTGCGTGTTCTCCCAATGTCTGTGTGGGTTTCCTTCCAGTTTCTTCCCACAGTCTGAAAGACATGCTGGTTAGGTGCATCGGTCATGCTAAATTCTCCCTCAGTGTACCCGATCAGGCGCTGGAGTGTGGCGACTCGGGGATTTTCACAGTAACTTCATTGCAGTGTTAATGTAAGCTTAGTTGTGACACTAATTAATAAACTTTAAATTCTTCACCTCGCCTACTTGTTTACCTGAAGTTGATGGCAAGCAAATCTATCCAAGGTTGCAATTTGTTCTGCTGGCATCACCAATGTGAAGTCTCTTAAAATATAGACCACAAAATGAAAGTGATGTTGACAGTAGTTTTCTCTTAATCTCAATTTGCTTTATTTATCTGATAATTTAATCTTTTAAACAGTTGATTCTAATCTTTGTTGAGTTATTTTCTTTACTCAGTTCCAATTATGAGTGAATTTGTTTGGGAATACTGTAGGGGGAGCTCTGCTACTGACTTGCTCTTCCACTTCAAAGAGTACAAAGAAGGTTGTTTGTATTTTGTATAGAGATAAATAACAAATAATACTGTAGATAATTTTCCAATTGGTCTGGACGGTGATGATGATGTACAGAAAGTGAAAATAAAAACAAGGAAGAGATGCAGCAGTGTGACTCTTATTAGGCCTCAGTGTAAATGGGATCAAAGACAATGGCTCAGGTGATAGGAGGGGAGTTAATTAAATAATGTTTGCTTCAGTAATTGTTTTTATTCTGATGTTTGATGTAGGCATGATCTGTTTCCTCTGATTGAGGAGTGACTGATAAGGAGGTCTTCAATTGAAAGTTTGCATTATAGCGAAAAGAGAGAGCGGGCGGTGGTTAGAAAAAATATCTTTACTCAAGATACATTGGCCGGAGTTTCACCGGCACGCCCGTCCCAATTCGGGGGCGGGCGCAGCTGGAGAACGGCATTCTCTGTTGGCCTCGGGCAGGATCGTACGAACGTTGTGCAGATGTGCCGGTAAAATTCCGCCCAATGAACCTACAGTGCAGAAGGAGGCCATTTGGCCCATTGAACCTGCACCGATAACAATCCCACCCAGGGCCCATCCCCGTACCCCACGTATTTACAGTCCTCATCCCCCTGACACTGAGGGACAACTTAGCACAGCCAATCAACCTAACCCACACATCTTTGGACAAGCGCCCGGAAGAAACTCATGCAGACACGGGAGAATGTGCAAACTCCACACAGACAGTGACCCGAGGCTGGAATTGAACCCAGGTCCCTTGCTGTGTAAGGCAGCAGCGCTAACCACTGCGCCACCGTGATGCTCAAGGTTTTGGGAATGTTTTGATGCACAGAACCGTTCAGGTAGAGATCGCTGCATTGTTTGAAGGAAAATGAGATAAATATTTGAAGCAGAGGAAGGTGCAGGCTTAATGGAGAATGCAGGGGAAGTGGAATTAGCTTGAGCAAAGAGCTAGCATGGCTACAATTGGATGAATGGCCTCTCCCTGCGCTGTGAGTTATGGTCCTGGAATAGAATTTGTTATCGGAGAGCCTTGAACTCATATTCATGGTCCTGAACTTATACCTTCAATTTTTCATCATCTCGAAGTAAGTTGTTGAAATGCTCTTTGATATTTCAGCTAAAGGTTTCATTATCTCATCAGATACTGCACTGGTTTGGGAATGGATGAAATTAGAGAGGAAAGGAGATTGTGCGGTCCAATTTGTTAATACATTGACCTTTAATTTCTGAAGCCCAGATTATGGGATGAAAATCTATCACCGTTGATGGACGTTGAGAATCCTAAATTAACTTAGAGTTTCCAATCAACTTTCAATGGGCATAACACCAAGAATACTGTCTCTAAATGCATTCATCAAATTGTAATCTTATTTGGGAAGTCCACAATAATAGATGTTTTGAAAGTGGAAACAAATCACACCACTGAACATGGGATGAGAATGGAAGGATGATATTAATTTAAGGCAGATTAGAGATTGCTTTGCTGTACATATGCCTTATTATACTATTGAATAGGAAGTTCTGGACACAGCAACAACTGCCCAGCTTATTTCCCAAGTACTAACATCCCTCCTCTTGTACATATAAGTTTAAAGGAAAAGAAAACTTGCTTATATATTATCCTTTTGTATGACTTTGGAATTGAATCTATAGGAGCAGCACGGTGGCACAGTGGTTAGCACTGCTGCCTCACAGCTCCAGTGATCCGAGTTTGATTCCCGGCTTGGGTGGCCGTCTGTGTGGAATTTGCACGTTTTCCCCGTGTCTGCATGGGTTTCCTCCGAGTGCTCCGGTTTCCTCCCACAGTCCAAAGATATGGGGGTCAGGTTGATGGGCCACGCTAAATTGCCCAAAGTGTCCAGGGATGTGTAGGTTAGAGGGATTAGCGGGGTAAATGCGTGGGGTTGTGGGGATAGGGCTTGGGGTGGGATTGTTGTCAGTGCTGACTCGATGGGCTGAATGGCCTCCTTCTGCACTGTAGAGTTTCTATGATAATCATCGAACCTAGAGGCAAGAATGCTGCAGCTGACTGGAAGAAAATGCATTCCTCAGAGTCGGCCATGATCTCCCATTCGAAAGAAATAAAATTAATCATCAGTTTAAAAAAATAGTTAATCAGAGTTTGAGCAAAACGTTAGCGTTCGCTTTTTGTCAAGTTTTAAAGTTTATTTATTAGTATCATAAGTAGGCTCACATTAACACTGCAATGAAGTTACTGTGAAAATCCCCTAGTCACCACACTCCGGCGCCTGTTCGAGTACACCGAGGGAGAATTTAGCATGGCCAATGCACCTAACCAGCACATCTTTCAGACGGTGGGAGGAAACCGGAGCACCTGGAGGAAACTCACACAGACACAGGGAGACTCCGTACAGACAGTAATCCAAGCCGGGAATCGATTCTGGGTCCCTGGCGCTGTGAGGCCCGGGAAGAAGTCTCACAACACCAGGTTAAAGTCCAACAGGTTTATTTGTGAGGCAGGAGTGCTAACCACTGTGCCACCGTGTGGTGGCAGGTTATATTTTAGAACTGAATTTTCTGGGGCCACACACCTTGTGCCACTTTGGCAACTTTAAAATTCAACTCAAATGGCAACTGATTTCTTTAAGAGATGACACTATACTATCCAGTAAGAAGTCTCACAGCACCAGGTTAAAGTCCAACAGGTTTATTTGGAATCATGAGCTTTCGGAGCACTGCTCCTTCATCACCTGATTAACATGGCGTTGTGAGACTGCTTACCATACCCGCCCCAGTCCAACTCCGGCATCTCCACATCATGGCTATCATGCTCCTTAATCAGGTGACTTACCTGAGGAAGGAGCAGCGCTCCGAAAGCTCGTGATACCAAATAAACCTGTTGGACTTTAACCTGGTGTTGTGGGACTTCTCACTGAGATCAAAGCTTAGTGCAGTGGGTAAAATGGACTGACGTACGAGGAGAGATTGACTAGGTTAGGATTGTTTTCGCTGGAGGTCAGATGAATGAGGGGGGATCTCATAGAGACTTATAAAATTCTAACAGGGCTAGACAGGGTGGATGCAGGGAGGATGTTCCTGATGGTGGGAGTGTCCAGAACTCGGGGTCACAGTCTGAGGATTCGGGGTAGACCATTTAGGAGGAAATGAGGAGACATTTCTTCACCCGAAGAATAGCTGCCCTGTAAACCTCTATGACTCTAAGTAATTGTTCATATTCCACAGGCCTTCAGAAGTTGCAATAGCATCGTATTTAAAACCAAGGAGATTTCAAATAATGGTACTTTTAGTTTAGCTTTTAGATAGTGTAATTCCTTTTACATAGAAAACTAGTTCCAGTGATGCAATGTATATAAACACCAAAATTATTTGTTTAGCACCAAAGATATTGATGTGTGAAGCCTATGACAACCATTTCAGAATATACATTTGTACTTGGGTATTAGCTGCCAGCTAAACACTTTAGGGCGGCACGGTAGCACAGTGGTTAGCACTGCTGCTTCACAGCTCCAGGGACCTGGGTTCGATTCCCGGCTTGGGTCACTGTCTGTGTGGAGTTTGCACATTCTCCTCGTGTCTGCGTGGGTTTCCTCCGGGTGCTCCGGTTTCCTCTCACAGTCCAAAGATGTGCGGGTTAGGTTGATTGGCTGTGCTAAAATTGCCCCTTAGTGTCTTGAGATGCGTAGGTTAGAGGGATTAGCGGGTAAATATGTAGGGATATGGGGGTAGGGCCTGGGTGGGATTGTGGTCGGTGTAGACTCGATGGGCCGAATGGCCTCTTTCTACACTGTAGGGATTCTATGATTCTATTCTATGATTTACATTAGCATAGCAAGATTGATTCAATGGCCCTAACTTCACCAAGACAGATGAACTAATTTGAATTGTTTTGTTAAAACCCACAATAAAGGCTTTAAACAAAAACATTTTGCTGTAAACACAAACAATTCAAAAGCTGAAATTAAGGGTTTAATCCAATTGTTTAATCATCTCCTCTTGGCACAATGACAATGGTATGAAGTAAAAGAGACTGCACAAAACCATCACAGTACAATGCATTTAATGCAATTAGCTTTTGATACTCAGTTTGCAGAACTTTATGAGATGCAGATTAAGTGACACTTATTGTGCCGATGAAAATATTGCAGCAGCATTGTAAGAAGAGTATTGAACAGGTGAGTCACGAAGTTGCAGGATTGGAATAGCAGAGCAAGGGGCACTCCCGTTCCTGATGTTAGTTTTACCTTTCTTCCACCCCTCTCTAATATAGCATCAATATCTTCATCTGTAATGTCGCTCTCTTTAGAAGCAAATACGTGGGTAGCACCGTGACGAATCATCTGCAGCATTTCATCTTTCCCCAGCTTGTTGAGATTCTGATCGACTAACCTTCCTGAAAGAATTCAGTCTCGATGTTAAGAAATTGTAAAGAACAAAGAAAATTACAGCACAGGAACAGGCCCTTCGGCCCTCCAAGCCTGCACTGACCATGCTGCCCCGACTGAACTAAAACCCCCTACCCTTCCAGGGATCATATCCCTCTATTCCCATCCTATTCATGTATTTGTCTAGACGCCCCTTAACACTCACTACCATATCTGCTTCCACTACCTTCCCTGGCAGCGAGTTCCAGGCACCCACCACCCTCTGTGTAAAAAACTTGCCTCATACATCTCCTTTAAATCTTGCCCCCACACCTTAAACCTATGCCCCCCCAGTAATTGATTCTTCCACCCCGGGAAAAAGCTTCTGACTATCCCTTCTGTCCATGCCCCTCATAATCTTGTAGACTTCTATCAGGTCGCCCCTCAACCTCCGTCGTTCCAGTGAGAACAAACCAAGTTTCTCCAACCTCTCCTCATAGCTAATGCCCTCCATACCAGGCAACATCCTGGTATGGAGGGCATTAAACTTGTAGTAATGCAAGAGACGGGTTCACATGTTAATAAATAGACAAACAAGGGCTATAGTGGAAACTATTGAGCCCACTTTGTTGCACAGCGTACTTTAACTGGCTGTTCACACTCTGTGGAAGATTGCAGAGGGTTTTGTGTTCATTTTTGAGGACCATTTCACCAAAAAGCAGGAATACATATGCCAGATGGCACAGTTCCAGGTGGTAGGTCCTAATCTATTGTAATGATAATTCATTGGCGATTAGAGAAGTTAGCTGTGAAAATATTGAAGTTTAATTTTTAAATGTTCTGCGGTATTTGAAAAAGAACAGGTTAGTGAGGGAGTATCCAATGCATTCACAATCCCCAACACAAAGTTTTAACATCCGTGCCATAACTCAGTCGGAGAAAAGAATGCAAGATAAAATTCTGGAGTGAAGGCTGGGAATGATTGACACTTCTCATGGTATCCCAAAGTTTCAACGATGCCATTTAAAGTTAGTACCTCAAAGAAGCGAAATATACTGAGGACTCTGTGCTACCCTCCCCATGCAGTTCCCACCCAAAAAACAACCAACTTCAACACCCACCTTGCTGAATTACAATAGAGTCCAGTCTAAGTTTCATTTCAGCACGTTCCACTATCCTTTCCTCCACAGTGTTGTCAGTTATAAATCGGAATACTCTGACTACTTTTGTTTGACCAATTCTGTGGGCGCGATCCTAAAAAAGAACACAATTAAAGTTACATGGCAGATCCACACAATCAAGTAACAATTTCAATTAACATTCCTCTACATTCAGCTGTAAAAACAGCACATTCATATATTTTCCAGCAAACATTGTTTCTAAATTAAGAAATCCAAGAATTTCAAACAAAAACTCTCATTATCAAAACCTTAACATGGGGATAGGGAATAAATCGATTTCCGAGAAATCTCCAAGCTGATCATGAGCGAACAAAGATATGATGTCTGAATGGCTATCTCCTGCATGTGTTAACCCTCTCTAATTACTCAGTCAAAATCAACAGTTTTAATGTTCCCTAAAAAACCTAACACTTCCTCTCTTGTAATGGAGATTTTCTCTAACGGGCCTGTTGCCATGCTGTGAACCAGCTGAACAATTGGGTAGCCCTGCTCCCTTTTGCTGCTCACTATAAACTTTAATTCAAACTTCACAAATGAGTGAGATTTGAATTCATAAGCCCTTGGGGACACGAGGCAATCACGAAGCACTTATTAAAATCAGTGCATCAGTTGTTTGGTGTAAAACTGAATCGCGGAAGGCAGTTCCTTATAGTGACCTCAGCATTACTGAAACTTAAAATGGATTTCATTTCCAAACTCTCAATTGTTTTTTGGAAGTTAATTGGTGAGGAGAAACAAGATGCCCAGTCAGCTGAAATCATACCACACCAATTCTGAAAACAACCGCACGCTTCATTCAAATACAGAGAAGCAAACTGAAGACCTTTGCTGAAATATTTCCACCAGTTCAGTCGAGCGGAGTTTTAAAGAAACCATGGGAGCAACACACGGAAGATTTGAGGGGGTATCAGTGGCAGTAAAATACCAAATGTCGCTTGATCAGTGCACTTGGATGTTAAAACCAGCTACGATAGTTATATATTCAACTGTACGTGGCTTTCAGAACACAAATAACTAATCGCTCAGTAACTTACCATAGCCTGGAGGTCGACCTGAGGGTTCCAGTCTGAGTCGTATAGGATTACTACATCTGCCGTGGCTAGATTTATACCAAGACCCCCAGCGCATGTGCTTAACATGAAGATAAACTTTGAGCTCCCAGGACTATTGAAAGTAGAAATAGAATCCTGGAGGGATGAGAGAGAAAAGTTAAGCCAGAATTGAACAAACGATTCGGACCAATCTTTTTACTAATTGTTGGAAAGTTTCATTTTTAAAAATACAAATAGATGCTAGATTCAAATTGAATATTCATATTTCTTGTTTGAAAACCTTGAGTCAGTTTTGTAACCTTAAGTCTAGAATTCCTACTTAGATAATAGAGCCTCAGATCAATTTAAGAGGTGAGAACTTTCCTCAAACAAACTCAGTTTTGAAAGCACAGGGCAAGAAACATACTTGTCTCTCCTCATGCGGTGTCTGTCCATCCAGTCTACAATACTCGTAGTTTCTCCACATACAATAATCTTCCAAGATATCCAGCACCCTGGTCATTTGGCTGAAGATCAACACCCGAGAACCTGTGGAAAAGAAGATCATTCATCAGGGTAATCGGTTGATCGGTCGCCAAGAACACAGCGCAGATACACAAATGCTTCAAAAGCCTACATCTACTGATGTGGATAATGGAAACCAAATTTCAGTGGTAACACGCAGGATGTAGAGTAATCGAGTAAATTAGTTGTAGTACAGGAGGCATAAATGACCACACATAACCAACTCCAATTTTATAATTCATACAATGTGAACTGTCCATGTGACACAGCTGCCTTGATTGATGGGAATAATTTCAAAGGGTTCATATTCCCGGTGGAATCTAGACGGTGCTGCAGTTTGGGCAGCAAAAATTAAGCCCTAATCAAAAAATAGCTACAATCCCAAACCATGTAATTATTCCATTCACCTTCTCCCAACAAGTTAGCCCCCAATTTTCAGAATATTTGGCTCCTGTAACTATTCCCCCGGAAGGAGGATGGGGCCCATCAAGCATTGCAGAGGCCTGTGATCCAACTCCTCATGAAGAATATTTGGTGCTAAATCGGCCAGTTTTTGGGAGCCCCCCAGCCCCAGTGGATGGCGTGTGGCAGGCCAGAATGACTAAAACAGGATGCTATTTCAGATCAAGGCACACTATTGTTTTAAACAGTCACTAAAACTGGTGAAATAATAGCTTAATAGATGGAAGCAAAGTTTTGGAAATACTCAGCAGGTCAGGCAGCATCTGTGGAGAGGGGAGTTCTGAAGAGTCATAGTTGACCCTTCGCTGATGCTACCAGATTAGTTTTTCAGCAGTTTTTAATTCATTAAAACCGATGCTGATTTGTAACCCAAAACATCACAGCATGCAATCTGATGTACCTTGCTGCACAGGTCAAATGCTGCCACGGTGTCATCAGTGATCATTTTCAAATTCTTTTGCAGACATCGTCGTGGAAATCCTTGCATGCTTACGAAGGCTAAACATCACAAACCCCTTTCATTTACTAAAAATCCTGTTCTATTTTTGATCAGTCTGCAGCACAGGTACAGTACTGCTCCAGAGCATGACAAAGTCTGACATCGGACTCGGAAATGCACAATTAACCATAAGCGGTTGTTTACAGCCAATCTATATACCAGGATGTTTGATTTCCCACTCCACCGGATTTCCTTATATATGAATCGGACTACACAGTAGTTTTTGTTCAATTCCTCCTGGTCTCCAGAGTCTCAACTAATTTGGTCATGGATTCGAGTTCGAGTGACTGGCATGCTCTTTCAATTTCCAATCGAATCCGAATCCAATCCTACATCCTCCCAAAATAGGAACTTTAACATTAAGCTAATTCTTAATCCATTGAGACAATGTCATCTATTTCACAAACTATGAACTTTATTACTATATTTACTCTCTAATAACAGATTTGTTGAACATATTCTAAAAACCTAATTTGCATTGTGTTTTAGTTTGGTTATCTCCTCAAGGATATCTCAGTAAGCTTCTTTGCCTGTCCTACTATAACTAAAACCATTGCTGATTCCAGTGTTTATTGCATGTTAATTTATAACACATTTTGGAATACTTTCAATTAATTTCCCTTTACAGCCAGGCAATCGTTAATTTGGGCCTTATGCCTCATGTTGGCCACCCCCCACCCCGTCCGAGCTACTCAAGTATCCACGAAACGATCAAATCACTACATGTCTCCTTCCTATAGAAAGATTGAAAGACAGAAAGGGAAACAAAAGCCTTGACCAGGCCTGCGGCTGACCTTGCTCCTTCACTTTCGGCAGCAGTTTGTCCAGTACCACCATTTTGCCACTGTTAACTACCAGGTGAGTGTCAGTGGTGTAAGGTGGGCCAGGTTCAGCTCCGTCAAACAGATAGGGGTGGTTGCAGCACTTGCGCAGTTGCATCAGTCCATTCAATAGACGCATTTTGTCCATTTTCCCTGAGGAGTTCAGGATGTCAATATCCTTCATTAATATCCTGGTGTACCTGTCAGCAAGGCCAGAATTAAAACTCATCAGACCAACTTGGAGATAAATTCATTTTTTTAATGTCACTCAACAGAAAGCAATTACAACCTAAAATGAATGCTTTGTTCGATAGGTACCTAGGACAAAGTCTAGGATCCACATTCCAACCCCTCTCACCTACCAGGGAACAGGGTGCTCCATCTAAGCCTCACAGATATAGAAACCCATATCTTACAACTAATACACACTCAACATTCCATGTGGCCAGGGTTTGAAGGGGTGGGAATATTCCTTTTCATGTAATTTGGATGCGAGCAATACGAAGTACTCTGGTATGAAGAATTTGTGACGCAGAAATAGGCCATTTAGATCAACAATTTCAGATCAGTGTTCATGATAAGAGTCTCTTCACACCTTCGATTTCTTTTTCCATTCTATGTTTAACAAACTTCCCTAAAATGCATCAATGTCATGCCGCACCTTGTGGTAGTGAGTTCCACACTAACTACTGTGCCACTTTCTTTTTTGAATCTTCTCCTAAATTCCTGTTCGATTTATTAGTGACTGTTTTATATTTATGGCATCTATACTGGCATCATCGTGAGGCAATGACATTGTGTTACATAGGGTGCAGTCTCATTTTGAAGGGCTTTGCAGCGTTCTCCTTGACCAACTAGATAGACATCGTTAATAAGTTTCGAGGGGACACTAGTACCTGATCAGGTGGGTATCAATAATGGGCTGCATTGGGGTTTGAAAGAAGAAAGCCCAAAAGTGAGAGCAAAGTAGTTTTAAAGCACTGTAATAATCACACTTGAATGGCAATCGTCCAGTCTGAATTCAATGATGATCTTCTGTTTTGGGCAAAAATAATTGAAATGATTGAGGGAAGATAGAATTCCAAACACAAAAATCTTACAGATCAGACGGAAGCAAGATGGTCAATAGTAGGGAGTCAGCCTATTATTGGTGCATTGGGTAAAATCACACTCGCTTACACTGGTGAATCTATTCCCTTAGTTCTACAAATGCTTTAATTGTTGATTGAAGTGCAGCACAATTTCAATGAGTTGTTGCAAGATTATGCCAGACTTCACAATGCAACACATTAAGATTCACAAGTTGTGTACTCACCATTCCCGTTGCATTTTGCTCAGGCCGACATACATTTTGACTTCCTTTTTTGGCGGCAGGCTCTTTTCTACCTCAGCTTTAATACGTCGGAGGAGGAAGGGTCTCAATACCTAATTCAGGTGAGAATACATGCTTTTCACACACTGATGATGCCCAAGAAGGTCAAGCAAAATAATGCAATGTTACAAAAGCTGTACTGAACAGTTCTGTGGACTGAAGCACAGGTTAAACAAAAACAGCTGAACAAGCCATGGGTTGAAGCACATCTACAGGTGTGGGCTGAATGTTGACTTGATGAAAACACCTACAACTTCAGATTAGATTGTCAACAGCTTTATTCTGCAACAGAACAGATCAGACCTTGGAATCCAACCCTTTATGAGAAAGAAATACAGTAACCTTAAATTCATTTTCCTCATTCCTCAACAATGTACATTTCTGCAACACTTTTAACACAGGTGGCATGGTGGCACAGTGGTTGGCACTCCTGTCTCACAGCGCCAGGGACCCAGGTTCAATTCTGGCCTTGGGTCACTCTCTGTGTGGAGTTTGTGCATTCTCCCCGTGTCTGCTCCGGTTTCCTCCCACATTCCAAAGATGTGCGGGTTCGGTTGATTGGCTGTGCTAAATAAACCTTTGGTGTCAGTGGGATTGGCGGGGTAGATATGTGGGGTTGGTGCAGACTTGATGGGCCAAATGGCCTCCTTCTGCACTGTAGGGATAAACATAGCTTTTGTAAACAAAAAAAAATACTAAAATACTTATGATAGCTAATTTGTGGATTGAGATAGATATGGATAAAGGAAGCTCTCACCCCAGCATGCTTTTAATGTAGGTTTAGAATTGTGACACAAGGTGGCAGTGTTGCTCAAGGAAACATCAAGCATGTTAAATATGCTTCGCAGTGTAAGGCAGATGTGACACGGAGCATCAGAAATGGTCAATAGCAGTTTGAAGGGTTAGAGGAGCAGACATCACCAATTGGACTCTGCATCGGCACACATATGGTGAATATAGAGCTCAGAAATGTGGGCAGGTGAACAAATTAATACACAGACTGCGGCCATTTAGCGACCTGGCTGCTCCCAATGCAAGGAACAATGGTGTCACACAACACCCTCCAGCAAGTTGGACAGCTTCCCCTGACACTAGCTTCAAAAATGAAAAAGACACAACTTTGCAGCATTCTCTCATGCCTTCCAAAAAGAAATAGGTTTAAACACTGTAATTGAACCTTCGACAAACGGTACAGTCACCGTCGAGCTGCTTTTCTCATTACTTACTGCAGACGAGTTGAAGACATCCGGGAGGAGGAAGCTGAGCAGAGCCCAGAGTTCGTGCAGGTTGTTCTGAAGTGGTGTACCCGTGAGCAATCATCGATTTGTTGTTTTGAATTCTCTCACTATTTCAGAGAGCTGTAAATTTAGCAGATTTAAAAACATTACTGTACAAACTGGGTACAAGTTGGAATCATACTACTGGCACAACTGTAGATTCAGACTGCATTTAAAAGTTCGCTGATTTTTCAGGTGTTTATTCGTGTCTGTCATTTCTCCAATGAATTCATATATAGTTCCGGCAAATGCTTTGCGTTAGGAAGCAAAAAGCAAGTGTAGTAATAGCTCATCAAGATTACAAACGGTTATCTATAACTTGCAAGACGGGAATATGGAAACTTCCAGAGCCGTCCGCAATTGAATGGCATTTCTTTCAAATCGAAGCAATGGTTGTGGAAGGAGCAGCTGGTTAAAAAGCTTTTAAAACAAGAGCACACTACAGTCTGAATAAGCAGATCTGATCTTTGATTTTCAATTCAAACATTTCCACTCCACTCTTCCACTAGTTTTAAAACCCAGAGATTAACTATCGAGCCTCAATAATTGAGTTTCTGAACCCCTGGAGTCATTTGGTTGAATATGGCACAGCGGTTCGCACTGCTGCCTCACAGCAACAGGGACCAGTGTTTGATTTCCGGCTTGGGTAACTGTGTGGAGTCCGCATGTTCTCCCCATGTCTGTGTGGGTTTCCTCCGGGTGCTCCGGATTCTTCCCACAGTCTGAAAGACATGCTGGTTAGGTGCATTGGCTGTGCTAAATTCTCCCTCAGTGGACCCGAACAGGCGCCGGAGTGTACCAGGGGATTTTCACAGTAGCTTCATTACAGTGTTAATGTAAGCCTACTTGTGACACTAATAAACTTTAACTTAAAAAATTATTTGTCTGCATTGGATTGCGAGATTAAAGCGCTCTTTTCCTCAAGATTCGCATTCCATCTGTGACAATAAATGGCCCTTTTAATTTAGCTATTAAAGCTTTGATGGAAGTGCAAAGGAACAGTGAAAGCAGCAATTAACAATTACATTAACCATTAGTACTCAAAATGTATCATTTTCCTTCATTTCAAAATCTCTATTCCTGGATTTCCCTCCAACCTTTTGTTCCAATCTTCCTGTCCTTCGTTATCTCATTCACCATAGAACAGTCACTTCCATCCACACTGAATTCTTTTTTACTGTTCTTTGCCACTCCGTCTTACCCTGTCTTTGCATTCCCCTCTCCTGGGAAACAGTGTGCAGCAAACTTCTGTGCCTCATTTTCTGTCCGGTCCCACACATAACTGCACCTTGCTCAAAAATAACCTCACTCCATGATATATAATCGAGAATGTGACACGTGGTTTACAAAGTTTTAAAGTTTATTTATTAGTGGCACAAGTAGGCTTACATTAACACTGCACAGTGAAAAGTATTGTTTCTTGCGGGTTATACAAACGAAGCATACCGTTCATAGAGAAGGAAAGGAAAGGAGAGGGTGCAGAATGTAGTGTTGCAGTCATAGCTGGGGTGTAGAGAAAAATCAACTTAATGTAAGGTCGGTCCATTCATGGCAGCAGGGAAGAAGCTGTTCTTGAGACGGTTGGTGCATCATTTCAGACTTCTATATCTTTCCCCCAATGGAAGAAGTTGGCAGGAGTGAAACCATGATCAGACAGGGGATGTGGCTGCCCATTGCACTTGGGGTGTGCTGATGCCTGCGATAATGATTTGCCTATGCTAGGGTAGAGCAAGCGATCAGGGTAGCCAATGAGATTAATCCGAGGCCTTACCTGATGCAATTTTTCAATGCCATTTTGGCCTTCTGGCCAGGATGAAGCCCAGATCAAGCCCGAGAGGTGTTGTAATGCCTCATCCTGTCAGCCTCGATCTTGTTTGATCAAGCCAAGATGGGCTGTAGATTCTTGTCTTGCCAGCTTGAATCTGGTTTGTCCCTTATGTGGGGACTCTGATTGGACTTAATACTTTTTTTTGATTCGGAATAAAGAATCAAAAGGTACAAAAAAATGTGGAAGAGAGAATGTCCGGTGTGTGTGGGGTCCTTGATGATGCTGGCTGCTTTTCCGAGGCAGCAGGAAGTGTGGACAGAGTCAGTGGATGGGAGGCTGGTTTGCATGATGGACTGAGCTTTGTTCACGACCCTTTGTAGTTTCTTGCAGTCTTGGACAGAGCAGGAGACAGACCAAGCTGTGATACAACCAGAAAGAATGCTTTCTTGGTGCATCTGTGAAAATTGTGAGAGTCGTAGCAAACAGCACTATTCAGCGGGCAGCGTTGTAGCGGGCAGCGGAGTGAGCAGGGAGCAGAGTGAGAGCTGAAGGGCTTTGGCTCAACGGGCTTCGGCGAGAACAGGCAAAATCGAGAGTAGGTTTTTTTCCCCAGAAAGTTTCTTGTTTTTCCCCAGAGTAAAAAAAAAATGCCAGGCAAGATGTTGGAATGCTCCTCTTGCAGGATGTGGGAGATCAGGGAGACCTCCGGTATCCCTGACGACAACACCTGCAAAAGATGCAACCAGCTGCAGCTGCTAGCAAAGCGTGTTAGGGAACTGGAGCAGGAGCTTGATGACCTCCATTTAATTCGGGAGAATGAGGAGTTTATAGACAGTAGCTTTAGGGAGGTAGTTACACCTAAGCGGCAGAGCACAGGAAATTGGGTTACTGCAAAGAGAGGAAATGGAAATGTGAAAGGACAGACAGAGCAGGGTTCCCCTGTGGCCATACCCCTCCACAACAGGTATACTAAATTGGATACTGTTGTGGGAGATGCTTTACCTGGGACAAGCTGCGACAGCCGGAACTCTGATACTGAGTCTGGTTCTACAGCGCAAAAGGGTGGGAGGAAGAAGAGGAGAGCAGTAGAGATAGGGGACACAATGATCAGAGGTACGGACAGGAGGTTCTGTGGTCGGGACAGAGACTCCCGCATGGTTTGTTGCCTCCCGGGTGCCAAGGTCAGGGATGTCTCTGATCGCGTGCACAGCGTTCTAAAGTGGAAAGGTGATCAACCAGATGTCGTGGTACACATAGGTACAAATGACGTAGGTAGGAAGAGTGAGGAGGTCCTAAAGAGTAGGAACAAAGCGCTTGGAAGGAAGTTAAAAAGCAGGACCCCGAGGATAGTAATCTCAGGATTGCTACCTGTACCACGTGCCAGTGAGGGTAGGAGTAGGATGCTTGGGCGGATGAACACGTGGCTGAGGAGCTGGTGTACGGGGCAGGGTTTCCGATTCTTGGATCATTGGGACCTCTTCTGCGGCAGGTAGGACCTGTACAAGAGAGACGGGTTCTACCTAAACTACAAGGGGACCAATATACTTGCAGGGAGGTTTGCTAGTGTTATTGGGGAGCGTTTAAACTAGATTTACAGGGGGATGGGAACCAGAGTGCCAGAGCAGATAGTGGAGCAGGGGTAAAAAGACAGGTTAGTTCAAGTAAATTCACAAATGGAAGGGTTGAGTGAGGTGGAAGTAACCTTTTGAGGTGTATCTATTTCAAAGCCAGGAGTATTGTGGGGAAGGCAGATGAGCTGAAGGCGTGGATAGACACATGCAAATATGACATTACAGCCATTAGTGAAACTTGGCTACAGGAGGGGCAGGACTGGCAGCTCAATATTCCGGGGTTCCAATGTTTCAGGCGGGATAGAGGCAGAGGGATAAAAGGTGGGGGCGGGGGGTGGGGGCGGCATTGTTGGTTAGGCAAAATGTTACAGCGGTACTCAGGCAGGATAGATTAGGGAGCTTGTCTACAGAGGCTCTATGGGTGGAGCTGAGAAACAGGAAAGGTATGACCACATGAATGGGCTTGTATTATAGACCACCCAATAGTCAGCGAGAATTGGAGGAGCAAATCAGCAGAGAGATAGCTGACAACTGCAAGAAACACAAAGTTGTGATAGTAGGGGATTTTAATTTTCCACATATAGCTTGGGACTCGCATACTGTTTAAGGTTTAGACGGGGTAGAGTTTGTAAAATGTGTTCAGGAGAATTTTCTACATCAGTATATAGAGGTGTCAACGAGAGAGGATGCGATATTGGATCTCCTATTGGGAAATGAGTTAGGGCAGGTGATGGATGTGAGTGTGAGGGAACACTTTGGATCCAGTGATCATAATGCCATTAGTTTCAACCTGATCATGGATAAGGATAGATCTGATCCTCGGGTTGAAAGTCTGAACTGGAAAAAGGCCAAATTTGATGAAATGAGAAGGGATCTGGGAAGTGTGGATTGGCACAGGCTGTTCTCTGGTAAGGATGTAAATGGAAAGTGGGAGGCCTTCAAAGGAGAAATTTTGAGAGTGCAGAGTTTGTATGTTCGTGTCAGGATTAAAGGCAAAGTAAATAGGAATAAGGAACCTTGGTTCTCGAGGGAGATTGTAACACTGATTAAGAGTTCGGATGGGGCAGTGTTTGTGCAGTGTGTGCAGGAGGGGTTCCTGACACAATATGTGGATAAGCCGACAAGAGGTGGGGCCACATTGGATTTGGTAATGGGAAATGAGCCGGGCCAAGTGTTGGATTTGGTTGTGGGAGAGCACTTTGGAGATAGTGACCACAATTCGGTGTCTTTTGTTATTGCAATGGAGAGGGAGAGGGCCAT
Organism: Mustelus asterias; assembly: GCF_964213995.1. Classification (NCBI taxonomy): domain Eukaryota; kingdom Metazoa; phylum Chordata; class Chondrichthyes; order Carcharhiniformes; family Triakidae; genus Mustelus; species Mustelus asterias. The sequence goes on from NW_027592011.1 coordinate 36,895, forward strand.
ACGGCAGGGCATAGTTTACAATTGGGGGAGAGGTAATTATGATGCAATCAGGCGGGAATTAGGAAGCATAGGATGGGAACAAAAATTGTCAGGCAAAGGCACTAATGATAAGTGGAACTTTTTCAAGGAACAAATACTGCGTGTCCTTGATAGGTATGTCCCTGCCAGGCAGGGAGGAAATGGCTGAGTGAGGGAACTATGGTTCACAAAAGAGGTGGAATGTCTTGTCAAGAGGAAGAAGGAAGCGTATGTTAGGTTGAGAAAACAAGGTTCAGTTGGCTCGATGGAGGGTTACAAGTTAGCAAGAAATGAGCTGAAAAAGGGGCTTAGGAGAGCTAGCAGGGGGCATGAGAAGTCCTTGGCGGGTCGGATCAAGGAAAACCCCAAGGCTTTTTACTCTTATGTGAGGAATAAAAGAATGACCAGGGTGAGGCTGGGGCCGGTCAAGGACGGCAGTGGGAATTTGTGCATGAAGTCAGAAGAGATAGGAGAGGTGATGAATGAATACTTTTCTTCGGTGTTCACCAAGGAGAGGGGCCATGTTTTTGAGGAAGAGATGGTGTCACAGGCTGATAGGCTGGAGGAAGTAGATGTTCAGAGGGAAGATGTACTAGCAAATTTTGAATAAACTGAAAGTTGATAAGTCCCCTGGGCCTGATGAAATATATCCTAGGATTCTTTGGGAGGCAAGGGATGAGATAGCAGAGCCTTTGGCATTGATCTTTGCGTCCTCATTGTCCACGGGGGTGGTGCCAGAGGACTGGAGAGTGGCGAATGTGGTTCGTCTGTTTAAGAAAGGGAATAGAAATGACCCTGGTAATTATAGGCCGGTTAGTCTTACTTCGGTGGTTGGTAAGTTGATGGAAAAGGTCCTTAGGGATAGGATTTACGACCATTTAGAAAGATGCAGCTTAATCCGGGATAGTCAGCACGGATATGTGAAGGGCAAGTCTTGCCTCACAAATTTGATAGAATTTTTTGAGGAGGTAACTAAGTGTGTTGATGAAGGTAGTGCAGTTGATGTCATATACATGGATTTTAGTAAGGCGTTTGATAAAGTCCCCCACGGTCGGCTTATGAAGAAAGTAAGGATGTGTGGGATAGAGGGAAGTTTGGCCGATTGGATAGGTAACTGGCTATCTAACAGAAGACAGAGGGTGGTGGTGGATGGAAAATTTTTGGACTGGAAAGCGGTTACCAGCGGAGTGCCGCAGGGATCAGTGCTTGGTCCTCTGCTATTTGTAATTTTTATAAATGACTTGGAGGAGGGGGCTGAAGGGTGGATCAGTAAATTTGCTGATGACACCAAGATTGGTGGAGTAGTGGATGAGGTGGAGGGCTGTTGTAGGCTGCAAAGAGATATAGATAGGATGCAGAGCTGGGCTGAAAAATGGCAAATGGAGTTTAACCCTGACAAATGCGAGGTGATTCATTTTGGTAGGGTTCTGAAGAATGTGGAGGAACAGAGAGATCTTGGGGTTCATATCCATAGATCTCTGAAGGTTGCCACTCAAGTGGATAGAGCCGTGAAGAAGGCCTATAGTGTGTTGGCGTTCATTAACAGGGGGTTTGAGTTTAGGAGCCGTGGGGTTATGCTGCAACTGTACAGGACCTTGGTGAGACCACATTTGGAATATTGTGTGCAGTTCTGGTCACCTCACTACAAGAAGGATGTGGAGACACTGAATAGAGTGCAAAGGAGATTTACCAGGATGCTGCCTGGTTTGGAGGGTAGGTCTTATGAGGAAAGGTTGAGGGAACTTGGCCTTTTCTCTTTGGAGCGGAGGAGGTTGAGAAGAGACTTGATAGAGGTTTATAAGATGATGAGGGGGATAGATAGAGTGAACGTTCAAAGACTATTTCCTCGGGTGAATGGAGCGGTAACTAGGGGGCATAACTATAGGGTTCATGGTGGGAGATATAGGAAGGATGTCCGAGGTATGTTTTTTACTCAGAGAGTGGTTGGGGTGTGGAATGGACTGCCTGCAGGGATAGTGGAGTCAGAAACTTTAGGAACATTTAAGAAGCTCGTGGATAGGCACATCGAGTACTTCGGGATGGTAGGGAGGAAATTGCTTGATCTGGGTTTCAGACAAAGCTCGGCACAACATTGTGGGCCGAAGGGCCTGTTCTGTGCTGTACTGTTCTATGTTCTATGTTCTATGTAAGAGGAAGAGAGAGTTGTATGAAATGTACAGGCAGCAAGGAACAGATCAGATGCTCGAGGAGTATAAAAAGTGCAAGAAGCTACTTAAGAGGGAAATCAGGAGGGCTAAACAAAATCATGAGGTTGCTTTGGCAGCTAGAGTGAAGGAAAATCCAAAGAGCTTCTATAGGTGTGTTCGGAGCAAAAGGATAGTGAGGGACAAAATTGGTCCTCTTGAAGACCAGAGTGGTAGACTGTGTATGGAACCAAAAGAGATGGGGGAGATACTAAATGTTTTTTTTGCATCCGTACTTACTGAGGAAACGGGCATGGAGTCTACGGAAATAGGGCAAACAGGTAGGGAGGTCATGGAACCTTTACAGATTAAAGGAGAGGAGGTGCTTGCTGTCTTGAGGCAAATCAGAGTGGATAAATCCCCAGGAGCGGACAGGGTATTCCCACGGACCTTGAGGGAAGCTAGTGTTGAACTTGCAGAGGCCCTGGCAGACATATTTAAAATGTCAGTATTCACGGGGGAGGTGCCGGATGATTGGAGGGTGGCTCATGTTGTTCCGTTGTTTAAAAAAGGTTCCAAAAGGAATCCGGGAAATTATAGGCCAGTAAGTTTGACGTTGGTGGCGGGCAAGTCATTGGAAAGTGTGATAAGGGACAGGATCGATGAGGGAGAGTCAACATGGCTTTGTGCGTGGTAGGTCATGTTTGACCAATCTATTAGAGTTTTTCGAGGAGGTTACCAGGAAAGTGGATGAGGGGAAGGCGGTGGATGTTGTCTTCCTGGATTTCAGCAAGGCCTTTGACAAGGTCCCTCATGGGAGGTTAGTTAGGAAGGTTCAGTCGCTGGGTATACATGGGGAGGTAGTAAACTGGATTAGACACTGGCTCAATGGAAGAAGCCAGAGAGTGGTTGTGGAGGATTGCTTCTCTGAGTGGAGGCCTGTGACTAGTGGTGTGCAGCAGGGATCAGTGTTGGGTCCATTGTTGTTTGTCATCTATATCAATGATCTGGATGATAATGTGGTAAATTGGATCAGCGAATTTGCTGATGATACAAAGATTGGAGGTGTAGTGGACAATGAGGAAGGTTTTCAAAGCTTGCAGAGGGATTTGGACCAACTAGGAAAATGGGCTGAAAAATGGCAAATGGAATTTAACACAGACAAGTGTGAGATATTGCACTTTGGAAGGACAAACCAAAGTAGAACGTACAGGGTAAATGGTAGGACTCTGAAGAGTGCAGTTGAACAGAGGGATCTGGGAATACAGGTACAGAATTCCCTAAAAGTGACGTCACAGGTGGATAAGGTCGTAAAGAGTGCCTTTGGTACATTGGCCTTTATAAATCGGAGTATCGAGTATAAAAGTTGGAGTGTTATGGTAAGGTTATATAAGGCATTGATGAGGCCGAATTTAGAGTATTGTGTACAGTTTTGGTTACCTAGTTACAGGAAGGATGTAAATACGGTTGAAAGAGTGCAGAGAAGGTTCATAAGGATGTTGCCGGGACTTGAGGAGCTGAGTTACAGAGAGAGATTGAATAGGTTGGGACTTTATTCCCTGAAGCGTAGAATAATGAGGGGAGATTTGAGAGAGGTGTATAAGATTTTGATGGGTATCGATAGAGTGAATGCAAGCAGGCTTTTTCCACTGAGGCTAGGGGAGAAAAAATCCAGAGGGCAGGGTTAAGGGTGAAAGGAGAAAAGTTTAAAGGGAATATTAGGGGGGGGCTTCTTCACGCAGAGAGTGGTGGGAGTGTGGAATGAGCTGCCGGATAAAGTGTTGAATGCAGGGTCACTTTTAACATTTAAGAAAAACTTGGACAGGTTGATGGATGAGAGGGGTGTGGAGGGATATAGTCCAAGTGCAGGTCAGTGGGACGAGGCAAAAAATGGTTCGGCACAGACAAGAAGGGCCAAAAGGCCTGTTTCTGAGCTGTAATTTTCTATGACTTTCTATGCCAAATTTCCTTCTTCTTCTGAGAAAGTAGAGGCATCTTAACCATCGCATCGGCATGGAAGGATCAGGACAGGTTGTTGGTGATCTGGACACCAAGGAACTTGAAGCTCTCGACCATCTTCACTTCATCCCCATTGATGTAGACAGGGGTATGTCCTCCACTATGTTCCCTGAAGTGGATGACGATCTCCTTCGTTTTGTTGACATTGAAAGAGACATTATTGTCATCGCATCAGTTCACCAGATTCTCTATCTCTGGACCAGAGAGAGGAGGGGACAAGAGGGATGGGGAGGGTGATGGGGATTTGGGGAATGGGGGATGTAGGGAATGAGGGGGTTCTGGGGTTGAGGGTGATATGGAAGTCAGGGGATCAAGGAGTCAGGGTGATATGGGATGGGGGGATATGGGGAATGAAGGAAATGGGGATTTGGGGAATGAGGAGGTGGGGATATGGGGAATAAGGGAAATCTGGGGGTGAGGGTGATATGGAGGTCAGGGGAAATGGGGGTGAGGGTGATGTGGGGGTGAGTGGGACATTAGAAATGAGGGGGATGTGGGAATCAGGGATATGCGAATGAAGGAGGTGTGGGTATGAGAGGATTGGCGTTATGGGGAATGGGGGAATTATAGGGATGAGGGCGATGGGAATGTACGGGAGATATGGAGAAATGAAAAGAATGGTTATAGAGGGAGATGGGGGTTGAGGGTATGGGAGTTGTATGGGTGAGGGGATGGGAGGATATTGAGTGGCGATATGGTGGGGATATAGGGTGAGGATATGTGGAATATGTAGTGAGGGTGATATGGGGAATTGTGGGATATGGAGGCGGGATATGGGGATGAAGCGCAGAGGGGATATGGGGAATAAAGGGATAGGATGAAATGGGGGTGAGAGTGATTGGGACACGGGGAATGAGAGGGCGGGGAAATATGGGACAATGGGAATGAGGATGAAGGGGGAATACGGGGTGAGCGGGATGGGGAATTAGATTAGAGGGACAATGTATAGAGATGGGGAAATAGTGGAGATGGGGGTTAATGGAGGGAACAGTGAGGGGGAACAGAGAAGGGAATGGAGGGGTCAGGATAGAATAGAGGGGATGGTTGTGGTGCAGAAGGGGTGAATAATGGTGACAGAGTGCGGAGCAGAGCAGAAGAATAGAGGGGATGGGGAAATAGTGGGGATACTGGGTAGGGGGAGTGGAGGGGACACAGGTCGGTGAAAGGAAGAGAGAGATGGAAAGAGTAGGAGGCCGGGAAGAAACAAATAAAGGGAGAGTGAGCGATGAAAGAAAATTAGATGAGCTTCAGTGTCAGCAACGAAATCCATTTGTCTGCCTCAGACTGTCCCTCGACATCCATCTTCTTTCTCAGAAGAAAGAATATGGTACCCAGATATGATGGTGGTTCTTGCACAATCAGACTTGCCCTGCCATAGAATATGGTGTTAAACCCCTGGGCGCATAATTAATGAGTTCGGAGCTGGAAGATATGGCGTGGTTTCCCGCCAGCTCCAGAGCGGGAAACACACCATGTTCCTCTACTCTCACCATGGGGACATAGACCTGGGTGGGAGAATTCCACCCAGGGAGTCTAAGCCTACAGTTTCCTGCTGGTTCACTCCCAACTTCCTGGAGTAGAGGTGTTACATTTTGCAGTTTCCGGTCCACTTGGGCCTTTCCTGAACCGAGGGAGTGTTAGCAGATTACAACCAATGCAGTGCCATAGCAGTGGCCGAGGCATCCAGGTGAGTGATGGCGGGAATTGGATTGTGGGGCAGAGGAGTGGATTTGGCAGCAAGGACAGATGGGTGGCTCTCAGTCGGCTCCCCTTTCCTAATGTCTGGTTCTTTGATAAGGCACTTCAGAGCCTTTAAATAAGCCACCTCCGCCCTCCCCCCTCCCTATCCAGGAGCCCACAAGCAACCTGACAGTGTGAGAGTGATCAATGCTTACTTTTCAGGCTCCCCGCATGACAAATTCCCCCATCCACCATTGGGTGAATACCAGCAGTGACAGGATGAGGCCCTTCGGTGGTCATTAAATGCCCACCGAACGGCCTCAATTGGTGGCAGGCAGGAAGGCCATTCATGAGGCAGGAAAGTGGCAGGGTTCGCATCAATCACTCTCCCACCTGATTAAATGCCTTCCCCACCAGCTCCAAACTTACCACGGGAAAACGTATTAAGTTCCACCCAATATTTTAGTGAGGGCATGTAAAGAAAGGAAAATTCATTTTAAGAAAAGGATCAAAGAAATTAATGGAAAATATCCACAAGCAGACCTTTTTTCCGAAATCACAAATGACCAGTTTCTTTTGTTGTTCGAACTTTAGAATTCATAGGAACTGTAGGAGGGGGAATTTATTTGATTTGATTTGATTTTGATTTGATTTATTATTGTCACATATATTAGTATACAGTGAAAAGTATTGCATCTTGCACGCTATACAGACAAAGCATACTGTACATAGAGAAGGAAAGAAGTATGTAGTGTTACAGTCATAGCTAGGGTGTTGAGAAAGATCAATGTGGTGCGAGGTAGGGCCATTCAAAAGTCTGATGGCAGCAGGGAAGAAGCTGTTCTTGAGTCAGTTTGTAATTTCCACATGTGGCATATACAATGGGACAGTCCTGGTTTCCATAATGCCTGTGCTTGTGGTTTTATCAACTGGGAACAGCAGAAGTCTCTCTTTCTGCCTTCTATTAACCTGATCCGATAAATGAAACACATGGAACGCAATTTGTGCTTGGTTTTGGTCAACTTGCGATTCACACGCACTGAACGAGTAACTTGGCTGCAGAAATTATTACAATTCACAAGAGGTCGAAACTCCAGTGAATACAAAGGCATCACAAGCTTGATTTATGTGCGCAACTGAAATAAAAGCTGATTAGCAAAGACCTTGTCTGGAGAACACCAAATATTATGACATGCTGTAGTCTCTGCTTGTTAATTTTCTAATGGAGATTGTTGGTGCTACAAATCTTATTGCTTTTGCCGGCAGCATGGTTCACCGCGCGATGGGGAGTGTACATAAGAAGGAATGGAAAATATATAGTTTTATTCACCGTAAAAGGATCAACAAAATGAGCTTGAGTATGTATAAGGGAGACTGTCACTTTCCATCCCTGGAATACTCACTGCGTGACTGGTATGCAACCTAATTGAGAAGCAGAGGTGAATGCCAAAAGTGCACAAAGCATTTATCACAGACATATTCATCTACTCTGGAAAAAGGGACACTTTGAAATGGATAATGTGGCCAACTTCATCAGAAGTGGGCAATGCTAACATCCACATCATTAGATAGGGAAATTTTGGGGTAGGGAGGAGGTGTGACATATTCACTCTTGCATTCAAAAACATACCAACGAAAGTCATATTGTACAGGATTTTGTAATGCAGCCATAGATTGTCATGTGGGTAATATTTATCTCTGCTGTTCAAAGCTGTTCTGCACACAAGTGATTCGGTTATTATTAATATCTGTTATAAATGCCTCGTTCAATCGTGATATTCATCTCTGTCCCTTGGTTAGGTTGCACACAGTTGGTATCCCAGTGACGCAGAGCCATGGTCTCCCTTAGACTCACACAAACTCCTTGCCGACTGCCTAATTTTCACCAAAACACATGAATTGGGAAATTGTGACTTTTTTGTTTCACCTGTTTCAGCACCATTAAAGATGTTATATAAATGCAGTTGTTGTTCAATTCCTTCTTTTCTCAAGCCCATGCTTGTTCTCTTCGGAGCGAGGCGACTTCTCACAAGCTGTGCCCAGCTTCTAATTTTTTCTTTTACTCTTGTTCTATGCTTCTAAAATTTCATTCTAACTCTTTAAAACTCTCTAACAATGCTCTAATGCAATTTCTCATAGATTTGGCGACATCCTAGCTATGACTGTAACACTACATTCTGCACTCTCTCGTTTCCTTCTCTATGACAGTATGTTTTGTCTGTATAGCGCGCAAGAAACAATACTTTTCACTGCATGTTAATACATGTGACAATAATAAATCAAATCAAATCAAATTTTTTGTTCTACAATTTACTCCCTCCATTTTAATTATATTTTCTTTCTTCCCAACTCTGTCTCACATTTCGTAAAAAGTTTAATGTCATTTGGTCCCTTTGCCTTTTGCACGGTCTCTCGCTCTTTCTCTCTGCCTCTGTGTGTCTATTTTCCTGTGGATCTGACTTGCTCCCTCTTTCTGCTTGTCCCTGGTTGTCTGTACATCTGTCTTTTTTTCTCATCTCTATCTTCTATTATGGTTTCCCTTTCTCTATTAATTCCTTGGTCACCTTTGCTGTCAAAATGTATCTTTCTCTCCATCCATTCCCCTTTGTCATTCCACTTCTTTCCCTTTCTCCCTTACTTGTTCCCTCCCTCAGCCTTTCCCACTGTAGGTGGTCTCTCACCTGCCTTGATGTGGATCTGCGTGCCAGATCATCTGGTGCCATTCATGACAAACTGGGATATTTCCACTCATGAACGGGGCAAGGATATAGCCAGAAGATTCTTCCTTTTGCTATCAATTGGCAGCTTTGCACAGCATAGAATCCCGACAGTGCAGAAGGATGTCATTTGGTCCATCAAGTCTGCACTGACTCTCCAAACGAGCATGTTACCCAGACCCAGAATCTGTCCTACCCCCGTTGCCCCAGGCATTTACCTTGCGAATCCCCCTCACCTCCAGATCTTGGGACACATCTCATTTTTTGCACATAAAACTGAACATTAGTCCTTTTTAACTAGAATACAATCATAGAATCCCTACAGTGCAGAAGGAGGTAAATGGGCTAATTGAACTTTAACCAACAACAATCCCAGCCAGGCCTTGTTCCCATGTCTTTACCCTTCTAGTCCCCCTGACACTAAGGGGCAATTTAGCATGGCCAATCCATCGAACCCGCACATCTTTGGACTGTGGGAGGAAATCGGAGCACCTGGAGGAAACTCAGGCAGACCATGGGAGAACGTGCAAACTCCACACAGACTGCCACCCAAGGCTGGAATCAAACCCGGGCAGCAGTGCAAACCACTGTGCCACCCACTTCAGTGGAACGGTTCAGCCACTCCTGTAGGCAAGTGGTGAATGCCATTCATAGTATTCCAGAGTCCTTGATTCCTGTGAGGTTTATGTTTAATAGCAGTCCCAGGCCTTTCAACAAAGTCCCCAATGAGAACAGATACGGAAGGCCAGAAGCAGCATACCTGTGGTCCAAAATCCTGATACAACATTCCAAAGAAAGTGCTGCAATCCTTCTCACATCATCATAGTTCACACCAAGTCTGTCACCACTGGCCAACATTCAACCAGACCTGAATTTGAAATTTTCAAATTCCTCCATTGTCTCAGCCCTCACAATCTGTGTTACCTCCTCAGGCTCGACAACCCTTTGATATTTCTGTGCCGTATCTTTTGTGCTTTCCTGATTTTGATTTCTCTGCCACACCTTTGGCGATGATATGGAGATGCCGGCATTGGACTGGACTGGGCGCAGTAAGAAGTCTCACAACACCAGGTTAAAGTCCAACAGGTTTATTTGGTATCACTGAGCTTTCGGAGCGCTGCCCCTTCATCAGGTGAGACTGACCCGATGGAGGGGCAGCGTTCTGATACCCTTTGGCCATCTCGGCCGTAAGGTCAGGATCTGGGAGAGAAATCCTGGGCCCTGATGCGTCTTGTTTGGATCAGTCCATGAAACCATATTTGCAAGACACTCTTTTTTCAGGAGGATGGTCCCTTTAAATGCCACAATGGTGTCCAAATCTTTTTCTTTTCAAAGAGACTCCCATCCCCAACCAAACAAATCTGAGTGGTGTAAGGCCTGGAATTCTCTCCTTAAACTTCTCTGCCTCTCCAACTGTCTCCTTCAAGTCACTCCAAAAAAACCTATTGATTTGATCAATACTATGGTCATCTGTCCTAATAGGTGACTCTGTCAAATCTTCCTTGGTAACCCTCCTGTGATGCATTTTAAGATGTTTTACTATGTTATAAATGCTATGTAAATACAGCTCATTGTAACAAGCATTGGGATTGCGACAGCATTATAGAACATAGAACATAGAACATAGAACAGTACAGCACAGAACAGGCCCTTCGGCCCACGATGTTGTGCCGACCTTCATCTGAAACCAAGATCAAGCTATCCCACTCCCTACCATCCTGGTGTGCTCCATGTGCCTATCCAATAACCGCTTAAATGTTCCTAAAGTGTCTGACTCCACTATCACTGCAGGCATTATGTAGCTGTTATGTCAGTAAAGGCCAGCAGAGGGTGTGCTTGGTCAGTGTAAAGATACAGTAAGAAGTCTCACACCACCAGGTTGAAGACTAACAGGTTTATGTGGAATCATGCACTTTCGGTGCGCTGTTCCTTCATCAGGTGAGTGTAAAGGTAGAGGAACAGGAGGGTTTTGAGGATCTTGTTTGAGAGCACAGGTATCTCATGAGGTTTCATGGTGATAATGGAAGCTGGAAAATGCCTGTAAAACATGAACAATGTTGTATTTCAGAAGTTGCACTGCAATGCCTCACATTCTCCAAATTTGTCACTGATGCAGAGCATTTACCCGTACACCCACCTTATGTAGTGCACAATGGCTCAATCTGACTGAAGGGGAAAAAAATCTGGCTTCTCCTGGAATAGCTGAGGGAGGGAATTCCAGAACGTAAGGTCCAGGATCCTCAGTGCCTCTGAGGAAGGAACAACCCCAGTAAAATATGGGAGGCCCAATGATGCGGAATATCTTTGGATAATGTTCTACATAGAAGCCTTGTCATTACGACGGCATGGTGGCACAATGGTTAGCACTGCTGCCTCACAGCGCCAGGGACCCGGGTTTGATTCCAGTCTTGGGTCACTGTCCCTGTGGAGTTTGCACATTCTCCCCGTGTCTGTGTGGGTTTCCTCCAGGTGCTCTGATTGCCTCCCACAGTCCAAAGATGTACGGGTTAGGTGGATTGGCCATGCTAAATTGCTCCTAGTGTCAGGGGATTAACAGTAAATATGTGGGGTTATGGGAATAGGGCCTGGGTGGGATTGTGGTTGGTGCAGACTAGATGGGCCGAATGGCCTTCTTCTGCACTTTAGTGATTCCATGATTAAACTCAAAACTGCAAGGGCACCCTAGCAAATAGGTAAGAAACTGGTTGAAGGCCAGGAAACAAGGAGTAATGGTTCGAGGAGATATGTCATGGTGGGGAGAAATGCTGAGTGGTGCACCTCGAGGGTCAGTGCTAGAACCTGGGGCAGAATTCTCCATTTTTGAAACCAAGGGTGGAATTCTCCCAAGCCGCCTGTGGCAGGTTTGATGGTTGGCTGTGTGGACAATCTGGCAAAAGCCAAAGGGCTGGATTCTCCGATCTCGAACGTGGCTGGGATTCTCCAGTCCTGCTGCTGTGAATGGAGAATTTGGCTGAGTGCCAAATTCTCCATTCACACTGGCAGTGGTAGCGGGACGTGAACAGCCAGAGAAATTTGGCCAAAAGGTTGGAAACCCATTTGAAATATGGTGCCACCTGTGGGATGGATGTTGGGACTGGTACCTAATGGAATTCCCATTTGACAGGCAGTCCATGCACATTGGGCCTGGCACTTAATAGCTCCAGGCCTGAAAGTAACACTGAATGTGAAAAGGGGCAGAGATGATGTGGAGTTGCCGGCGTTGGACTGGGGTGGGCACAGTAAGTTGTCTCACAACACCAGGTTAAAGTCCAACAGGTTTATTTGGTAGCACGAGCTTTCGGAGCACTGCCCCTTCATCAGGTGAGTGCAGGATTTGTTTCACAAACGGGGCACATGTAGACACAAACTCAATTACAAGATAATGGTTGGAATGCGAGTCTTAACAGGGAATCAAGTCTTTCCAGGTGCAGACAATGTGAGTGGAGAGCAGGTTAAGCAAAGCTTAAAGCGGTGTGAATTTTCTCCAACCGGGATAGTCAGTGAGATTTTGCAAACCCAGGCAAGTCGTGGGGGCAGAGACAGATACTCGAGTTGATTTCTTTTTCAGGTCGAATGGAAGTGCCAATAACCAGGTGTATCACTGGAAAACAGTCACCTCCTCCACAGAGCAGTAAATTTAACAAGGTGTCAAACTCCCAGCTCTATCCAATGTTGCTCAATTGTCTGATCAATTACTTATTCATTGACATTAACAACTGCAGACATTCCACCGAGTACGATCTAATGAGCTGTGAAATGGTCTTCAAACACTTTAGCTGCTAAACAGCTAAAAGCGTTTGGCTACTTTCTGGCCGGTTGGCTCAGGTGGTGAGAGGGTGGCGCTAATAACACCAAGGTCGCAGGTTCGATCCCCATATGGGCCAAAGTGTTGATGTATGTATGGCTCCTGTTGCATCCAGGTCCAATACCTTTGCTCGGTAAGAAGTCTCACAACACCAGGTTAAAGTCCAACAGGTTTATTTGGAATCACCAGCTTTCGGAGCACTGCCACAGTGAGCCGATCCACGTCACAGTGACCTACGGGCAGCCCTCCTCGAGGTCAATGGCGATGACATTTTTTGCATCATCCGATCAGGTGTGGTGCTGGCAGCAGATAATGACCATGAAAAGTTGTCACTTTGCTGTAATAACCCAACCTAATGTCCTTCAGAGTAAGGAAGCAATGCCCTTACACAGTCCTGAATCCAAAGTGTTGGAGTTGACACCTATTGCTCGGGACATGCAATGCTGGGGCATAAATTCTGCCCTGTCACTGCTACCCACATCCCTGGCAAAGAAAAGGTGTTATCAGTACATAGTCATTAATGCACCCTGTCCAATAGCACTGCTGCCTCACAGCGCCAAGGACATGGATTTGATTCCCGGCTTGGGTGACTGTCTGTGCGGAGTCTGCGTGTTCTCCCAATGTCTGTGTGGGTTTCCTTCCAGTTTCTTCCCACAGTCTGAAAGACATGCTGGTTAGGTGCATCGGTCATGCTAAATTCTCCCTCAGTGTACCCGATCAGGCGCTGGAGTGTGGCGACTCGGGGATTTTCACAGTAACTTCATTGCAGTGTTAATGTAAGCTTAGTTGTGACACTAATTAATAAACTTTAAATTCTTCACCTCGCCTACTTGTTTACCTGAAGTTGATGGCAAGCAAATCTATCCAAGGTTGCAATTTGTTCTGCTGGCATCACCAATGTGAAGTCTCTTAAAATATAGACCACAAAATGAAAGTGATGTTGACAGTAGTTTTCTCTTAATCTCAATTTGCTTTATTTATCTGATAATTTAATCTTTTAAACAGTTGATTCTAATCTTTGTTGAGTTATTTTCTTTACTCAGTTCCAATTATGAGTGAATTTGTTTGGGAATACTGTAGGGGGAGCTCTGCTACTGACTTGCTCTTCCACTTCAAAGAGTACAAAGAAGGTTGTTTGTATTTTGTATAGAGATAAATAACAAATAATACTGTAGATAATTTTCCAATTGGTCTGAACGGTGATGATGATGTACAGAAAGTGAAAATAAAAACAAGGAAGAGATGCAGCAGTGTGACTCTTATTAGGCCTCAGTGTAAATGGGATCAAAGACAATGGCTCAGGTGATAGGAGGGGAGTTAATTAAATAATGTTTGCTTCAGTAATTGTTTTTATTCTGATGTTTGATGTAGGCATGATCTGTTTCCTCTGATTGAGGAGTGACTGATAAGGAGGTCTTCAATTGAAAGTTTGCATTATAGCGAAAAGAGAGAGCGGGCGGTGGTTAGAAAAAATATCTTTACTCAAGATACATTGGCCGGAGTTTCACCGGCACGCCCGTCCCAATTCGGGGGCGGGCGCAGCTGGAGAACGGCATTCTCTGTTGGCCTCGGGCAGGATCGTACGAACGTTGTGCAGATGTGCCGGTAAAATTCCGCCCAATGAACCTACAGTGCAGAAGGAGGCCATTTGGCCCATTGAACCTGCACCGATAACAATCCCACCCAGGGCCCATCCCCGTAACCCCACGTATTTACAGTCCTCATCCCCCTGACACTGAGGGACAACTTAGCACAGCCAATCAACCTAACCCACACATCTTTGGACAAGCGCCCGGAAGAAACTCATGCAGACACGGGAGAATGTGCAAACTCCACACAGACAATGACCCGAGGCTGGAATTGAACCCAGGTCCCTTGCTGTGTAAGGCAGCAGCGCTAACCACTGCGCCACCGTGATGCTCAAGGTTTTGGGAATGTTTTGATGCACAGAACCGTTTAGGTAGAGATCGCTGCATTGTTTGAAGGAAAATGAGATAAATATTTGAAGCAGAGGAAGGTGCAGGCTTAATGGAGAATGCAGGGGAAGTGGAATTAGCTTGAGCAAAGAGCTAGCATGGCTACAATTGGACGAATGGCCTCTCCCTGCGCTGTGAGTTATGGTCCTGGAATAGAATTTGTTATCGGAGAGCCTTGAACTCATATTCATGGTCCTGAACTTATACCTTCAATTTTTCATCATCTGGAAGTAAGTTGTTGAAATGCTCTTTGATATTTTAGCTAAAGGTTTCATTATCTCATCAGATACTGCACTGGTTTGGGAATGGATGAAGTTAGAGAGGAAAGGAGATTGTGCGGTCCAATTTGTTAATACATTGACCTTTAATTTCTGAAGCTCAGATTATGGGATGAAAATCTATCACCGTTGATGGACGTTGAGAATCCTAAATTAACTTAGAGTTTCCAATCAACTTTCAATGGGCATAACACCAAGAATACTGTCTCTAAATGCATTCATCAAATTGTAATCTTATTTGGGAAGTCCACAATAATAGATGTTTTGAAAGTGGAAACAAATCACACCACTGAACATGGGATGAGAATGGAAGGATGATATTAATTTAAGGCAGATTAGAGATTGCTTTGCTGTACATATGCCTTATTATACTATTGAATAGGAAGTTCTGGACACAGCAACAACTGCCCAGCTTATTTCCCAAGTACTAACATCCCTCCTCTTGTACATATAAGTTTAAAGGAAAAGAAAACTTGCTTATATATTATCCTTTTGTATGACTTTGGAATTGAATCTATAGGAGCAGCACGGTGGCACAGTGGTTAGCACTGCTGCCTCACAGCTCCAGTGATCCGAGTTTGATTCCCGGCTTGGGTGGCCGTCTGTGTGGAATTTGCACGTTCTCCCCGTGTCTGCATGGGTTTCCTCCGGGTGCTCCGGTTTCCTCCCACAGTCCAAAGATATGGGGGTCAGGTTGATGGGCCACGCTAAATTGCCCAAAGTGTCCAGGGATGTGTAGGTTAGAGGGATTAGCGGGGTAAATGCGTGGGGTTGTGGGGATAGGGCTTGGGGTGGGATTGTTGTCAGTGCTGACTCGATGGGCTGAATGGCCTCCTTCTGCACTGTAGAGTTTCTATGATAATCATCGAACCTAGAGGCAAGAATGCTGCAGCTGACTGGAAGAAAATGCATTCCTCAGAGTCGGCCATGATCTCCCATTCGAAAGAAATAAAATTAATCATCAGTTTAAAAAAATAGTTAATCAGAGTTTGAGCAAAACGTTAGCGTTCGCTTTTTGTCAAGTTTTAAAGTTTATTTATTAGTATCATAAGTAGGCTCACATTAACACTGCAATGAAGTTACTGTGAAAATCCCCTAGTCACCACACTCCGGCGCCTGTTCGAGTACACCGAGGGAGAATTTAGCATGGCCAATGCACCTAACCAGCACATCTTTCAGACGGTGGGAGGAAACCGGAGCACCTGGAGGAAACTCACACAGACACAGGGAGACTCCGTACAGACAGTAATCCAAGCCGGGAATCGATCCTGGGTCCCTGGCGCTGTGAGGCCCGGGAAGAAGTCTCACAACACCAGGTTAAAGTTCAACAGGTTTATTTGTGAGGCAGGAGTGCTAACCACTGTGCCACCGTGTGGTGGCAGGTTATATTTTAGAACTGAATTTTCTGGGGCCACACACCTTGTGCCACTTTGGCAACTTTAAAATTCAACTCAAATGGCAACTGATTTCTTTAAGAGATGACACTATACTATCCAGTAAGAAGTCTCACAGCACCAGGTTAAAGTCCAACAGGTTTATTTGGAATCATGAGCTTTCGGAGCACTGCTCCTTCATCACCTGATTAACATTAACATGGCGTTGTGAGACTGCTTACCATACCCGCCCCAGTCCAACTCCGGCATCTCCACATCATGGCTATCATGCTCCTTAATCAGGTGACTTACCTGAGGAAGGAGCAGCGCTCCGAAAGCTCGTGATACCAAATAAACCTGTTGGACTTTAACCTGGTGTTGTGGGACTTCTCACTGAGATCAAAGCTTAGTGCAGTGGGTAAAATGGACTGACGTACGAGGAGAGATTGACTAGGTTAGGATTGTTTTCGCTGGAGGTCAGATGAATGAGGGGGGATCTCATAGAGACTTATAAAATTCTAACAGGGCTAGACAGGGTGGATGCAGGGAGGATGTTCCTGATGGTGGGAGTGTCCAGAACTAGGGGTCACAGTCTGAGGATTCGGGGTAGACCATTTAGGAGGAAATGAGGAGACATTTCTTCACCCGAAGAATAGCTGCCCTGTAAACCTCTATGACTCTAAGTAATTGTTCATATTCCACAGGCCTTCAGAAGTTGCAATAGCATCGTATTTAAAACCAAGGAGATTTCAAATAATGGTACTTTTAGTTTAGCTTTTAGATAGTGTAATTCCTTTTACATAGAAAACTAGTTCCAGTGATGCAATGTATATAAACACCAAAATTATTTGTTTAGCACCAAAGATATTGATGTGTGAAGCCTATGACAACCATTTCAGAATATACATTTGTACTTGGGTATTAGCTGCCAGCTAAACACTTTAGGGCGGCACGGTAGCACAGTGGTTAGCACTGCTGCTTCACAGCTCCAGGGACCTGGGTTCGATTCCCGGCTTGGGTCACTGTCTGTGTGGAGTTTGCACATTCTCCTCGTGTCTGCGTGGGTTTCCTCCGGGTGCTCCGGTTTCCTCCCACAGTCCAAAGATGTGCGGGTTAGGTTGATTGGCTGTGCTAAAATTGCCCCTTAGTGTCTTGAGATGCGTAGGTTAGAGGGATTAGCGGGTAAATATGTAGGGATATGGGGGTAGGGCCTGGGTGGGATTGTGGTCGGTGTAGACTCGATGGGCCGAATGGCCTCTTTCTACACTGTAGGGATTCTATGATTCTATTCTATGATTTACATTAGCATAGCAAGATTGATTCAATGGCCCTAACTTCACCAAGACAGATGAACTAATTTGAATTGTTTTGTTAAAACCCACAATAAAGGCTTTAAACAAAAACATTTTGCTGTAAACACAAACAATTCAAAAGCTGAAATTAAGGGTTTAATCCAATTGTTTAATCATCTCCTCTTGGCACAATGACAATGGTATGAAGTAAAAGAGACTGCACAAAACCATCACAGTACAATGCATTTAATGCAATTAGCTTTTGATACTCAGTTTGCAGAACTTTATGAGATGCAGATTAAGTGACACTTATTGTGCCGATGAAAATATTGCAGCAGCATTGTAAGAAGAGTATTGAACAGGTGAGTCACGAAGTTGCAGGATTGGAATAGCAGAGCAAGGGGCACTCCCGTTCCTGATGTTAGTTTTACCTTTCTTCCACCCCTCTCTAATACAGCATCAATATCTTCATCTGTAATGTCGCTCTCTTTAGAAGCAAATACGTGGGTAGCACCGTGACGAATCATCTGCAGCATTTCATCTTTCCCCAGCTTGTTGAGATTCTGATCGACTAACCTTCCTGAAAGAATTCAGTCTCGATGTTAAGAAATTGTAAAGAACAAAGAAAATTACAGCACAGGAACAGGCCCTTCGGCCCTCCAAGCCTGCACTGACCATGCTGCCCCGACTGAACTAAAACCCCCTACCCTTCCAGGGATCATATCCCTCTATTCCCATCCTATTCATGTATTTGTCTAGACGCCCCTTAACACTCACTACCATATCTGCTTCCACTACCTTCCCTGGCAGCGAGTTCCAGGCACCCACCACCCTCTGTGTAAAAAACTTGCCTCATACATCTCCTTTAAATCTTGCCCCCACACCTTAAACCTATGCCCCCCCAGTAATTGATTCTTCCACCCCGGGAAAAAGCTTCTGACTATCCCTTCTGTCCATGCCCCTCATAATCTTGTAGACTTCTATCAGGTCGCCCCTCAACCTCCGTCGTTCCAGTGAGAACAAACCAAGTTTCTCCAACCTCTCCTCATAGCTGATGCCCTCCATACCAGGCAACATCCTGGTATGGAGGGCATTAAACTTGTAGTAATGCAAGAGACGGGTTCACATGTTAATAAATAGACACACAAGGGCTATAGTGGAAACTATTGAGCCCACTTTGTTGCACAGCGTACTTTAACTGGCTGTTCACACTCTGTGGAAGATTGCAGAGGGTTTTGTGTTCATTTTTGAGGACCATTTCACCAAAAAGCAGGAATACATATGCCAGATGGCACAGTTCCAGGTGGTAGGTCCTAATCTATTGTAATGATAATTCATTGGCGATTAGAGAAGTTAGCTGTGAAAATATTGAAGTTTAATTTTTAAATGTTCTGCGGTATTTGAAAAAGAACAGGTTAGTGAGGGAGTATCCAATGCATTCACAATCCCCAACACAAAGTTTTAACATCCGTGCCATAACTCAGTCGGAGAAAAGAATGCAAGATAAAATTCTGGAGTGAAGGCTGGGAATGATTGACACTTCTCATGGTATCCCAAAGTTTCAACGATGCCATTTAAAGTTAGTACCTCAAAGAAGCGAAATTTCCTGAGGACTCTGTGCTACCCTCCCCATGCAGTTCCCACCCAAAAAACAACCAACTTCAACACCCACCTTGCTGAATTACAATAGAGTCCAGTCTAAGTTTCATTTCAGCACGTTCCACTATCCTTTCCTCCACAGTGTTGTCAGTTATAAATCGGAATACTCTGACTACTTTTGTTTGACCAATTCTGTGGGCGCGATCCTAAAAAAGAACACAATTAAAGTTACATGGCAGATCCACACAATCAAGTAACAATTTCAATTAACATTCCTCTACATTCAGCTGTAAAAACAGCACATTCATATATTTTCCAGCAAACATTGTTTCTAAATTAAGAAATCCAAGAATTTCAAACAAAAACTCTCATTATCAAAACCTTAACATGGGGATAGGGAATAAATCGATTTCCGAGAAATCTCCAAGCTGATCATGAGCGAACAAAGATATGATGTCTGAATGGCTATCTCCTGCATGTGTTAACCCTCTCTAATTACTCAGTCAAAATCAACAGTTTTAATGTTCCCTAAAAAACCTAACACTTCCTCTCTTGTAATGGAGATTTTCTCTAACGGGCCTGTTGCCATGCTGTGAGCCAGCTGAACAATTGGGTAGCCCTGCTCCCTTTTGCTGCTCACTATAAACTTTAATTCAAACTTCACAAATGAGTGAGATTTGAATTCATAAGCCCTTGGGGACACGAGGCAATCACGAAGCACTTATTAAAATCAGTGCATCAGTTGTTTGGTGTAAAACTGAATCGCGGAAGGCAGTTCCTTATAGTGACCTCAGCATTACTGAAACTTAAAATGGATTTCATTTCCAAACTCTCAATTGTTTTTTGGAAGTTAATTGGTGAGGAAAAACAAGATGCCCAGTCAGCTGAAATCATACCACACCAATTCTGAAAACAACCGCACGCTTCATTCAAATACAGAGAAGCAAACTGAAGACCTTTGCTGAAATATTTCCACCAGTTCAGTCGAGCGGAGTTTTAAAGAAACCATGGGAGCAACACACGGGAGATTTGAGGGGGTATCAGTGGCAGTAAAATACCAAATGTCGCTTGATCAGCGCACTTGGATGTTAAAACCAGCTACGATAGTTATATATTCAACTGTACGTGGCTTTCAGAACACAAATAACTAATCGCTCAGTAACTTACCATAGCCTGGAGGTCGACCTGAGGGTTCCAGTCTGAGTCGTATAGGATTACTACATCTGCCGTGGCTAGATTTATACCAAGACCCCCAGCGCATGTGCTTAACATGAAGATAAACTTTGAGCTCCCAGGACTATTGAAAGTAGAAATAGAATCCTGGAGGGATGAGAGAGAAAAGTTAAGCCAGAATTGAACAAACGATTCGAACCAATCTTTTTACTAATTGTTGGAAAGTTTCATTTTTAAAAATACAAATAGATGCTAGATTCAAATTGAATATTCATATTTCTTGTTTGAAAACCTTGAGTCAGTTTTGTAACCTTAAGTCTAGAATTCCTACTTAGATAATAGAGCCTCAGATCAATTTAAGAGGTGAGAACTTTCCTCAAACAAACTCAGTTTTGAAAGCACAGGGCAAGAAACATACTTGTCTCTCCTCATGCGGTGTCTGTCCATCCAGTCTACAATACTCGTAGTTTCTCCACATACAATAATCTTCCAAGATATCCAGCACCCTGGTCATTTGGCTGAAGATCAACACCCGAGAACCTGTGGAAAAGAAGATCATTCATCAGGGTAATCGGTTGATCGGTCGCCAAGAACACAGCGCAGATACACAAATGCTTCAAAAGCCTACATCTACTGATGTGGATAATGGAAACCAAATTTCAGTGGTAACACGCAGGATGTAGAGTAATCGAGTAAATTAGTTGTAGTACAGGAGGCATAAATGACCACACATAACCAACTCCAATTTTATAATTCATACAATGTGAACTGTCCATGTGACACAGCTGCCTTGATTGATGGGAATAATTTCAAAGGGTTCATATTCCCGGTGGAATCTAGACGGTGCTGCAGTTTGGGCAGCAAAAATTAAGCCCTAATCAAAAAATAGCTACAATCCCAAACCATGTAATTATTCCATTCACCTTCTCCCAACAAGTTAGCCCCCAATTTTCAGAATATTTGGCTCCTGTAACTATTCCCCCGGAAGGAGGATGGGGCCCATCAAGCATTGCAGAGGCCTGTGATCCAACTCCTCATGAAGAATATTTGATGCTAAATCGGCCAGTTTTTGGGAGCCCCCCAGCCCCAGTGGATGGTGTGTGGCAGGCCAGAATGACTAAAACAGGATGCTATTTCAGATCAAGGCACACTATTGTTTTAAACAGTCACTAAAACTGGTGAAATAATAGCTTAATAGATGGAAGCAAAGTTTTGGAAATACTCAGCAGGTCAGGCAGCATCTGTGGAGAGGGGAGTTCTGAAGAGTCATAGTTGACCCTTCGCTGATGCTACCAGATTAGTTGAGTATTTTCAGCAGTTTTTAATTCATTAAAACCGATGCTGATTTGTAACCCAAAACATCACAGCATGCAATCTGATGTCCCTTGCTGCACAGGTCAAATGCTGCCATGGTGTCATCAGTGATCATTTTCAAATTCTTTTGCAGACATCGTCGTGGAAATCCTTGCATGCTTACGAAGGCTAAACATCACAAACCCCTTTCATTTACTAAAAATCCTGTTCTATTTTTGATCAGTCTGCAGCACAGGTACAGTACTGCTCCAGAGCATGACAAAGTCTGACATCGGACTCGGAAATGCACAAATAACCATAGGCGGTTGTTTACAGCCAATCTATATACCAGGATGTTTGATTTCCCACTCCACCGGATTTCCTGATATATGAATCGGACTACACAGTAGTTTTTGTTCAATTCCTCCTGGTCTCCAGAGTCTCAACTAATTTGGTCATGGATTCGAGTTCGAGTGACTGGCATGCTCTTTCAAATTCCAATCAAATCCGAATCCAATCCTACATCCTCCCAAAATAGGAACTTTAACATTAAGCTAATTCTTAATCCATTGAGACAATGTCATCTATTTCACAAACTATGAACTTTATTACTATATTTACTCTCTAATAACAGATTTGTTGAACATATTCTAAAAACCTAATTTGCATTGTGTTTTAGTTTGGTTATCTCCTCAAGGATATCTCAGTAAGCTTCTTTGCCTGTCCTACTATAACTAAAACCATTGCTGATTCCAGTGTTTATTGCATGTTAATTTATAACACATTTTGGAATACTTTCAATTAATTTTCCTTTACAGCCAGGCAATCGTTAATTTGGGCCTTATGCCTCATATTGGCCACCCCCCACCCCGTCCGAGCTACTCAAGTATCCACGAAACGATCAAATCACTACATGTCTCCTTCCTATAGAAAGATTTAAAGACAGAAAGGGAAACAAAAGCCTTGACCAGGCCTGCGGCTGACCTTGCTCCTTCACTTTCGGCAGCAGTTTGTCCAGGACCACCATTTTGCCACTGTTAACTACCAGGTGAGTGTCAGTGGTGTAAGGTGGGCCAGGTTCAGCTCCGTCAAACAGATAGGGGTGGTTGCAGCACTTGCGCAGTTGCATCAGTCCATTCAATAGACGCATTTTGTCCATTTTCCCTGAGGAGTTCAGGATGTCAATATCCTTCATTAATATCCTGGTGTACCTGTCAGCAAGGCCAGAATTAAAACTCATCACACCAACTTGGAGATAAATTCATTTTTTTAATGTCACTCAACAGAAAGCAATTACAACCTAAAATGAATGCTTTGTTCGATAGGTACCTAGGACAAAGTCTAGGATCCACATTCCAACCCCTCTCACCTACCAGGGAACAGGGTGCTCCATCTAAGCCTCACAGATATAGAAACCCATATCTTACAACTAATACACACTCAACATTCCATGTGGCCAGGGTTTGAAGGGGTGGGAATATTCCTTTTCATGTAATTTGGATGCGAGCAATACGAAGTACTCTGGTATGAAGAATTTGTGACGCAGAAATAGGCCATTTAGATCAACAATTTCAGATCAGTGTTCATGATAAGAGTCTCTTCACACCTTCGATTTCTTTTTCCATTCTATGTTTAACAAACTTCCCTAAAATGCATCAATGTCATGCCGCACCTTGTGGTAGTGAGTTCCACACTAACTACTGTGCCACTTTCTTTTTTGAATCTTCTCCTAAATTCCTGTTCGATTTATTAGTGACTGTTTTATATTTATGGCATCTATACTGGCATCATCGTGAGGCAATGACATTGTGTTACATAGGGTGCAGTCTCATTTTGAAGGGCTTTGCAGCGTTCTCCTTGACCAACTAGATAGACATCGTTAATAAGTTTCGAGGGGACACCTCACTAGTACCTGATCAGGTGGGTATCAATAATGGGCTGCATTGGGGTTTGAAAGAAGAAAGCCCAAAAGTGAGAGCAAAGTAGTTTTAAAGCACTGTAATAATCACACTTGAATGGCAATCGTCCAGTCTGAATTCAATGATGATCTTCTGTTTTGGGCAAAAATAATTGAAATGATTGAGGGAAGATAGAATTCCAAACACAAAAATCTTACAGATCAGACGGAAGCAAGATGGTCAATAGTAGGGAGTCAGCCTATTATTGGTGCATTGGGTAAAATCACACTCGCTTACACTGGTGAATCTATTCCCTTAGTTCTACAAATGCTTTAATTGTTGATTGAAGTGCAGCACAATTTCAATGAGTTGTTGCAAGATTATGCCAGACTTCACAATGCAACACATTAAGATTCACAAGTTGTGTACTCACCATTCCCGTTGCATTTTGCTCAGGCCGACATACATTTTGACTTCCTTTTTTGGCGGCAGGCTCTCTTCTACCTCAGCTTTAATACGTCGGAGGAGGAAGGGTCTCAATACCTAATTCAGGTGAGAATACATGCTTTTCACACACTGATGATGCCCAAGAAGGTCAAGCAAAATAATGCAATGTTACAAAAGCTGTACTGAACAGTTCTGTGGACTGAAGCACAGGTTAAACAAAAACAGCTGAACAAGCCATGGGTTGAAGCACATCTACAGGTGTGGGCTGAATGTTGACTTGATGAAAACACCTTCAACTTCAGATTAGATTGTCAACAGCTTTATTCTGCAACATAACAGATCAGACCTTGGAATCCAACACTTTATGAGAAAGAAATACAGTAACCTTAAATTCATTTTCCTCATTCCTCAACAATGTACATTTCTGCAACACTTTTAACACAGGTGGCATGGTGGCACAGTGGTTGGCACTCCTGTCTCACAGCGCCAGGGACCCAGGTTCAATTCTGGCCTTGGGTCACTCTCTGTGTGGAGTTTGTGCATTCTCCCCGTGTCTGCTCCGGTTTCCTCCCACATTCCAAAGATGTGCGGGTTCGGTTGATTGGCTGTGCTAAATAAACCTTTGGTGTCAGTGGGATTGGCGGGGTAGATATGTGGGGTTGGTGCAGACTTGATGGGCCAAATGGCCTCCTTCTGCACTGTAGGGATAAACATAGCTTTTGTTAACAAAAAAAAATACTAAAATACTTATGATAGCTAATTTGTGGATTGAGATAGATATGGATAAAGGAAGCTCTCACCCCAGCATGCTTTTAATGTAGGTTTAGAATTGTGACACAAGGTGGCAGTGTTGCTCAAGGAAACATCAAGCATGTTAAATATGCTTCGCAGTGTAAGGCAGATGTGACACGGAGCATCAGAAATGGTCAATAGCAGTTTGAAGGGTTAGAGGAGCAGACATCACCAATTGGACTCTGCATCGGCACACATATGGTGAATATAGAGCTCAGAAATGTGGGCAGGTGAACAAATTAATACACAGACTGCGGCCATTTAGCGACCTGGCTGCTCCCAATGCAAGGAACAATGGTGTCACACAACACCCTCCAGCAAGTTGGACAGCTTCCCCTGACACTAGCTTCAAAAATGAAAAAGACACAACTTTGCAGCATTCTCTCATGCCTTCCAAAAAGAAATAGGTTTAAACACTGTAATTGAACCTTAGACAAACGGTACAGTCACTGTCGAGCTGCTTTTCTCATTACTTACTGCAGACGAGTTGAAGACATCCGGGAGGAGGAAGTTGAGCAGAGCCCAGAGTTCGTGCAGGTTGTTCTGAAGAGGTGAACCCGTGAGCAATCATCGATTTGTTGTTTTGAATTCTCTCACGATTTCAGAGAGCTGTAAATTTAGCAGATTTAAAAACATTACTGTACAAACTGGGCACAAGTTCGAATCATACTACTGGCACAACTGTAGATTCAGACTGCATTTAAAAGTTCGCTGATTTTTCAGGTGTTTATTCGTGTCGGTCATTTCTCCAATGAATTCATATATAGTTCCGGCAAATGCTTTGCATTAGGAAGCAAAAAGCAAGTGTAGTAATAGCTCATCAAGATTACAAACGGTTATCTATAACTTGCAAGACGGGAATATGGAAACTTCCAGAGCCGTCCGCAATTGAATGGCATTTCTTTCAAATCGAAGCAATGGTTGTGGAAGGAGCAGCTGGTTAAAAAGCAATGGTTCTGGAAGGGGCAGCTGGTTAAAAAGCAATGGTTGTGGAAGGAGCAGCTGGTTAAAAAGCTTTTAAAACAAGAGCACACTACAGTCTGAATAAGCAGATCTGATCTTTGATTTTCAATTCAAATATTTCCACTCCACTCTTCCACTAGTGTTAAAACCCAGAGATTAACTATCGAGCCTCAATAATTGAGTTTCTGAACCCCTGGAGTCATTTGGTTGAATATGGCACAGCGGTTCGCACTGCTGCCTCACAGCAACAGGGACCAGTGTCTGATTTCCGGCTTGGGTAACTGTGTGGAGTCCGCATGTTCTCCCCATGTCTGTGTGGGTTGCCTCCGGGTGCTCCGGATTCCTCCCACAGTCTGAAAGACATGCTGGTTAGGTGCATTGGCTGTGCTAAATTTTCCCCTCAGTGGACCCGAACAGGCGTCAGAGTGTAGCGACCAGGGGATTTTCACAGTAGCTTCATTACAGTGTTAATGTAAGCCTACTTGTGACACTAATAAATTTTAACTTAAAAAATTATTTGTCTGCATTGGATTGCGAGATTAAAGCGCTCTTTTCCTCAAGATTCGCATTCCATCTGTGACAATAAATGGCCCTTTTAATTTAGCTATTAAAGCTTTGATGGAAGTGCAAAGGAACAGTGAAAGCAGCAATTAACAATTACATTAACCATTAGTACTCAAAATGTATCATTTTCCTTCATTTCAAAATCTCTATTCCTTTGTTCCAATCTTCCTGTCCTTCGTTATCTCATTCACCATAGAACAGTCACTTCCATCCACACTGAATTCTTTTTTACTGTTCTTTGCCACTCCGTCTTACCCCATCTTTGCATTCCCCTCTCCTGGGAAACAGTGTGCAGCAAACTTCTGTGCCTCATTTTCTGTCCGGTCCCACACATAACTGCACCTTGCTCAAAAATAACCTCAATCCATGATATATAACCGAGAATGTGACACGTGGTTTACAAAGTTTTAAAGTTTATTTATTAGTGGCACAAGTAGGCTTACATTAACACTGCAATGAAGTTACTCTGACAATCCCCTAGTCGCCACACTTCGGTACACTGAGAATTTAGCATGGCCAAAACACCTAACCAGCAATTTTTTTTGGACTGTGGGAGGAAACCCGGTGGAAACCCACGCAGATGCGGGGAGAATGTGTAAACTCCGCACAGACGATGACCCAAGCTGGGAATCGAACCTGGGTCGTTGGAGCTGTGAGGAGGCAGTGCGAACCACTGAGCTACCAAGCTGTCACCTGCTCATGCTCCCATGCCACAAATCAAGCCTGCGTTTCTCCCCAATTCACCTTAAGATGAGGCAGAAAATTTAGCATTCACTACAATGGTAGCCATGAACTCTGGTGGTAATGGATGGGATGGGGAAAAGAGCAGAGAAAATGAAGGGAAAACAAACTTACCTTGGATTTCTCATTTTTGATCCTGTGGGCTTCATCTATAACCAGATATCGCCAATTAAATTTTTTGAAAACAGATTTCTCCCTGATGAGCATTTCATACGACGTCACACCGACATCCCACTCTCCAGGAAGGAGGACATCTCTGGTGAAAGCTGCCTGATAAAGAAAGAAGTGGGTTACATTTCAGTTTTCCAAACACCAGAAATTTATTTTTCGAGAATGCAATTGGGATACAGCAGAAACAGAACTGATCACAGGCATTAATCAGACAAATTTAGCTGAATAAAACACTGACGTTGGGATTTTCCAGCCCCGCCAGCAGTGAGCAGCGTCAAGGGCAGGACGGGTAAAGGTGGAGAGCGGCCAAAGGGCAATTGGCTCTTGGCAACTCTCCAAACCATAGAATCCCTACAGAAGAGGCCATTCGGCCCATTGAGTCTGCACCGACCATAATCCCACCCAGGCCCTATTCTCCAAACCATAGAATCCCTCTCTGTCTGGAGCTCGCTCTGTCCGTCTCTCACCCCCTCTCTCCCTTTCTTTCTATTTCATGGCCTCCTCTATCTTTCTCCAGCTCTCCCTCTCTGTAGTCCAGAAGATGAAATCTCCTATTACTGGAGCGGACTCAGTCCATCGGAATCTTGTGGCTGAGAGATGCAGAATTTTAACTAGAGGACCTATGGGACTGTATTAGTTAGAATAGAATAGAATAGAATCCCTACAGTGCAGGAGGAGGCCATTCAGCCCATCGAGTCTGCACTGACCACAATCCCATCCAGGCCCTATTCCCATAACTCCACATATTTATCCTGTTGACCCCCCCACAATAGGGTTAATTTAGCACGGCCAATCAACCTAACCTGCACTTCTTTGGACTGTTAGACTTCTGACGAAGGAGCAGCGCTCCGTAAGCTAAAGGCATTTGCTACCAAATAAACCTGCTGGACTTTAACCTGGTGTTGTTAAAACTCTTGCTGTGAGGCAGCAGTGCTAACCACTGTGCCACCACTTCAAGATGTTCCAGCCCAGCACACCATTTTCCCTGCCACTGATGGGGCTGGAAAATCCCGCCCAGAGTGTTGCAAAGCAAGGAGAGAGCAATAAATTACAATATAATTGAACATATTTGCAAATTTACACTCAAACGTTGTATGCGTGGCAAATCTCTGATTTTAGTTGTGCAGAGCAAAGAAAAGCTGATCTCCAAAGCCAGTCTCAAGGAACCTTGAGGGCTGACGTTAACACTGGCGACAGATCCATTCTCCGCATGCATGTTGAAAACATGTTTTTGACAGAATCGACGAAAGTAAACCCACCTGTCCCGGGCCCTGGATCTGACCCTCCGCCAACGGCTTGGCGCCCGCCTCCTCCGTCCGCCCCTCGGCCGGGTTCAGATTCAGGTTGGTGCTCGGCCTCTCCTCCGCTTCCGACATCCTGCCCGCTCTCCCGCTCCCTCACTGCCGGCTCGGGTGAATCCACGGGGCGTCTGATTCCTCCCGCTCCGCGCTCTGCCTCCACTCAGCCGGCTCCCAGCTTCCGCTCAACCGCCCGCCGCTCTCGCGAGACTGCGGCTGGAAAGCCCCGCCCACCGGACCGTTACCAGGCAACAGTGTGCTGGGGGGAGGGACCGGGGCGGAGAGGAGAGGGGGGGGGGATTGAGGAGGGGGGGGATTGAGGAGGGGGGGGATCGGGGAGGAGGGATGTGGGGATCGGGGAGGAGGGAGGGGGGGATCGGTGAGGAGGGAGGGGGGGATCGGTGAGGAGGGAGGGGGGGATCGGTGAGGAGGGAGGGGGGGATTGTGGAGGAGGGAGGGGGGGATTGGGGGGAGGAGGGAGGGGGGGATTGGGGGGAGGAAGGAGGGGGGGATTGGGGGGGAGGAGGGAGGGGGGGATTGGGGGGGGAGGAGGGAGGGGGGGATTGGGGGGGAGGAGGGAGGGGGGGATTGGGGGGGAGGAGGGAGGGGAGGAGGGAGGGGGGATTGGGGAGGAGGGAGGGGGGGATTGGGGAGGAGGGAGGGGGGGATTGGGGAGGGGGGGATTGGGAGGAGGGAGGGGGGATTGGGGAGGAGGGAGGGGGGATTGGGGAGGAGGGGGGGGGGATTGGGGAGGAGGGGGGGGGATTGGGGAGGAGGGAGGGGGGGGATTGG
>NW_027592012.1:7500-22500 GCF_964213995.1 Mustelus asterias
ACGAGCCCTCACCCAAACCCTAGCCCTAACCCTAACCCGAACCCTAACACTAAGCCTAACCCTAGCCCGAGCACTAGCCCTCACCCTAACCCTAGCCCTAACCCTAACCCTAACACTAACCCTAACCCTAGCCCAAACCCTAACCCTAACCGTGGCCCTAACCCTAACCAAAGCCCTAGCCCTAGCCCTAACCCTAACACTAACCCTAACCCTAACACTAACCCTAACCCTAGCCCAAACCCTAACCCTAACCAAAGCGCTAACCCTAGCCCTAACCCTAACACTAACCCTAACCCTAACCCTAGCCCAAACCCTAACCCTAACCCTAACCCTAACCGTGGCCCTAACCCTAACCAAAGCCCTCACCCTAGCCCTAACCCTAACACTAACCCTAACACTAACCCTAACCCTAGCCCAAAACCTAACCCAAACCCTAACCAAAGCCCTAACCCTCGCCCAAACCCTAACCCTAACCGTGGCCCTAACCCTAACCAAAGCCCTAACCCTAGCCCTAACCCTAACACTAACCCTAACCCTAACACTAACCCTAACCCTAGCCCAAACGCTAACCCTAACCCTAACCAAAGCCCTAACCCTAACCCTAACACTAACCCTAACCCTAACCCTAACCCTAGCCCAAACCCTAACCCTAACCCTAACCGTGGCCCTAGCCCAAACCCTAACCCTAAACCTAACCAAAGCCCTAACCCTAGCCCTAACCCTAACACTAACCCTAACCCTAACCCTAACCCTAGCCCAAACCCTAACCCTAACCCTAACCGTGGCCCTAACCCTAACCCTAACCAAAGCCCTAACCCTAGCCCTCACCCTAACACTAACCCTAACCCTAACCCTAACACTAGCCCTAACCCTAACCCTAACCCTAACCGTGGCCCTAACCCTAACCATAGCCCTAACGCTAGCCCTAACCCTAACACTAACCCTAACACTAAGCCTAACCCTAGCCCGAGCCCTAGCCCTAGCCCTAACCCTAACCCTAGCCTAACCCTAAGCCTAACCCTAAGGGAGCAATTTGAAAGTGTGGCCGGCGCGAGGGACGCCTGTGCGGGCGTGGAGAGTCGATGTGGAGTCCTTGTGAGCATGGAGTGTGTTGTAAGGGCGTGTTTCTGCCTGTGCCTTGACCCTAACACTAACCCTAACCCTAGCGCTAACCCTAACCGTAGCCGTCACCCGAACCCTAACCCGAGCCCTAGCCCTAGCCCTCACCCTAACCCTAACCCTAACGGAGCAATTTGAAAGTGTGGCCGGCGTGAGGGGCGCCTGTGCGGGCGTGGAGAGTCAATGTGGAGTGCTTGTGAGCATGGAGTGTGTAGTAAGGGCGTGTTTCTGCCTGTGCCTTGACCCTAACCCTAACCCGAACCCTAACCCTAACCGCGGGTGCGGGGGGGGGGGGGGGGGGGGTTGAACAAACACCGGGGAAGCCATTAACCAACAGCGGGGAGTACATTAAGCAGTTGCCCTTAGTCTCAGGAGCAGCGGGGAACAGATTATCCAACAGCCGGGAAAACATTCACCAACTTCGGGGGAAAGCATGAACGAAATATCGGGAAGACATGAACCAACGGCAGGCAAAACACTGGGGAAGCCAGGAACCAACAACGGGGAGTACACTAAGCAGCTGCCCTTAGTCTCAGGAGTAGCGGGGAACAGATTAAGCAACAGCCGGGAAAAGATCAGCCAACCGCGGGGGAACTCATTAACCAGTTTCGTGGGAACTCATTAACCAGTTTCGGGAAAACCTCCACCAAAGGCGGGGAAAGCATCGACCAACGGCGGGGAAGCCACTGTCCAACAGTGGGGAGCACATTAAGCAGCTGCCCTTAGTCTCAGGAGCAGCGGGGATCAGATTAAGCAACAGCCGGGAAAAGATCAGCCAACCGCGGGGGAACTCATTAACCAGTTTCGTGGGAACTCATTAACCAGTTTCGTGGGAACTCATTAACCAGTTTCGGGAAAACATCCACCAAAGGCGGGGAAAGCATCAACCAACGGCGGGGAAGCCATTGTCCAACCGGGGGGAGCACATTAAGCAGCTGCCCTTAGTATCAGGAGCAGCGGGGATCAGAATAAGCAACAGCCGGGAAAAGATCAGCCAACCGCGGGGGAACTCATTAACCAGTTTCGTGGGAACTCATTAACCAGTTTCGTGGGAACTCATTAACCAGTTTCGGGAAAACTTCCACCAGAGGCGGGGAAAACATGAACCAACGGCGGGGAAGCCATTGTCCAACAGACGGGAGCACATTAAGCAGCTGCCCTTAGTATCAGGAGCAGCGGGGATCAGATTAAGCAACAGCCGGGAAAAGATCAGCCAACCGCGGGGGAACTCATTAACCAGTTTCGTGGGAACTCATTAACCAGTTTCGTGGGAACTCATTAACCAGTTTCGGGAAAACTTCCACCAGAGGCGGGGAAAACATGAACCAACGGCGGGGAAGCCATTGTCCAACAGACGGGAGCACATTAAGCAGCTGCCCTTAGTATCAGGAGCAGCGGGGATCAGATTAAGCAACAGCCGGGAAAAGATCAGCCAACCGCGGGGGAACTCATTAACCAGTTTCGTGGGAACTCATTAACCAGTTTCGGGGGAACTCATTAACCAGTTTCGGGAAAACCTCCACCAAAGGCGGGGAAAACATCAAAAAACGGCGGGGAAGCCATTGTCCAACAGGGGGGAGCACATTAAGCAGCTGCCCTTAGTATCAGCAGCAGCGGGGATCAGATTAAGCAACAGCCGGGAAAAGATCAACCAACCGCGGGGGAACTCATTAACCAGTTTCGTGGGAACTCATTAACCAGTTTCGGGGGAACTCATTAACCAGTTTCGGGAAAACCTCCACCAAAGGCGGGGAAAGCATGAACCAACGGCGGGGAAGCCATTGTCCAACCGGGGGGAGCACATTAAGCAGCTGCCCTTAGTATCAGGAGCAGCGGGGATCAGATGAAGCAACAGCCGGGAAAAGATCAGCCAACCGCGGGGGAACTCATTAACCAGTTTCGGGGGAACTCATTAACCAGTTTCGGGAAAACATGAACCAAAGGCGGGGAAAACATCAAACAACGGCGGGGAAGCCATTGTCCAACAGGGGGGAGCACATTAAGCAGCTGCCCTTAGTAGCAGGAGCAGCGGGGTACAAATGAACCAGCAGCGGGGAAAACAACTTCGTGGGAACTCATTAACCAGTTTCGTGGGAACTCATTAACCAGTTTCGGGAAAACGTCCACCAAAGGCGGGGAAAGCATCAACCAACGGCGGCGAAGCCATTGTCCAACAGTGGGGAGCACATTAAGCAGCTGCCCTTAGTATCAGGAGCAGCGGGGATCAGATTAAGCAACAGCCGGGAAAAGATCAGCCAACCGCGGGGGAACTCATTAACCAGTTTCGTGGGAACTCATTAACCAGTTTCGTGGGAACTCATTAACCAGTTTCGGGAAAACTTCCACCAAAGGCGGGGAAAACATGAACCGACGGCGGGGAAGCCATTGTCCAACAGACGGGAGCACGTTAAGCAGCTGCCCTTAGTATCAGGAGCAGCGGGGATCAGATGAAGCAACAGCCGTGAAAAGAACAGCCAACCGCGGGGGAACTCATTAACCAGTTTCGTGGGAACTCATTAACCAGTTTCGGGGGAACTCATTAACCAGTTTCGGGAAAACTTCAACCAGAGGCGGGGAAAGCATCAACCAACGGCGGGGAAGCCTTTGTCCAACAGGGGGGAGCACATTAAGCAGCTGCCCTTAGTATCAGGAGCAGCGGGGTACAAATGAACCAGCAGCGGGGAAAACAGCTTCGTGGGAACTCATTAACCAGTTTCGTGGGAACTCATTAACCAGTTTCGTGGGAACTCATTAACCAGTTTCGGGAAAACATCAACCAGAGGCGGGGAAAACATGCACCAACGGCGGGGAAGCCATTGTCCAACAGGGGGGAGTACATTAAGCAGCTGCCCTTAGTATCAGGAGCAGCGGGGTACAAATGAACCAGCAGCGGGGAAAACAACTTCGTGGGAACTCATTAACCAGTTTCGTGGGAACTCATTAACCAGTTTCGGGAAAACGTCCACCAAAGGCGGGGAAAGCATCAACCAACGGCGGCGAAGCCATTGTCCAACAGTGGGGAGCACATTAAGCAGCTGCCCTTAGTATCAGGAGCAGCGGGGATCAGATTAAGCAACAGCCGGGAAAAGATCAGCCAACCGCGGGGGAACTCATTAACCAGTTTCGTGGGAACTCATTAACCAGTTTCGTGGGAACTCATTAACCAGTTTCGGGAAAACTTCCACCAAAGGCGGGGAAAACATCAACCAACGGCGGGGAAGCCATTGTCCTACAGTGGGGAGCACATTAAGCAGCTGCCCTTAGTATCAGGAGCAGCGGGGATCAGATTAAGCAACAGCCGGGAAAAGATCAGCCAACCGCGGGGGAACTCATTAACCAGTTTCGTGGGAACTCATTAACCAGTTTCGGGAAAACTTCCACCAAAGGCGGGGAAAGCATCAACCAACGGCGGGGAAGCCTTTGTCCAACAGTGGGGAGCACATTAAGCAGCTGCCCTTAGTATCAGGAGCATCGGTGCACAAATGAACCAGCAGCGGGGAAAACAGGTTCGTGGGAACTCATTAACCAGTTTCGTGGGAACTCATTAACCAGTTTCGGGAAAACATCAACCAGAGGCGGGGAAAACATGCACCAACGGCGGGGAAGCCATTGTCCAACAGGGGGGAGTACATTAAGCAGCTGCCCTTAGTATCAGGAGCAGCGGGGTACAAATGAACAAGCAGCGGGGAAAACAACTCCGTGGGAACTCATTAACCAGTTTCCTGGGAACTCATTAACCAGTTTCGGGAAACCTTCCACCAAAGGCGGGGAAAACATGAACCGACGGCGGGGAAGCCATTGTCCAACAGACGGGAGCACATTAAGCAGCTGCCCTTAGTATCAGGAGCAGCGGGGATCAGATTAAGCAACAGCCGGGAAAAGATCAGGAAACCGCGGGGGAACTCATTAACCAGTTTCGTGGGAACTCATTAACCAGTTTCGGGAAACCTTCCACCAAAGGCGGGGAAAACATGCACCAACGGCGGGGAAGCCATTGTCCAACAGGGGGGAGTACATTAAGCAGCTGCCCTTAGTATCAGGAGCAGCGGGGTACAAATGAACCAGCAGCGGGGAAAACAACTCCGTGGGAACTCATTAACCAGTTTCGTGGGAACTCATTAACCAGTTTCGGGAAACCTTCCACCAAAGGCGGGGAAAACATGCACCAACGGCGGGGAAGCCATTGTCCAACAGGGGGGAGTACATTAAGCAGCTGCCCTTAGTATCAGGAGCAGCGGGGTACAAATGAACAAGCAGCGGGGAAAACAACTCCGTGGGAACTCATTAACCAGTTTCCTGGGAACTCATTAACCAGTTTCGGGAAACCTTCCACCAAAGGCGGGGAAAACATGCACCAACGGCGGGGAAGCCATTGTCCAACAGGGGGGAGCACATTAAGCAGCTGCCCTTAGTATCAGGAGCAGCGGGGATCAGATTTAGCAGCAGCCGGGAAAAGATCAGGAAACCGCGGGGGAACTCATTAACCAGTTTCGTGGGAACTCATTAACCAGTTTCGTGGGAACTCATTAACCAGTTTCGGGAAATCCTCCACCAAAGGCGGGGAAAGCATCGACCAACGGCGGGGAAGCCTTTGTCCAGCAGTGGGGAGCACATTAAGGAGCTGCCCTTAGTATCAGGAGCAGCGGGGTACAAATGAACAAGCAGCGGGGAAAACAACTCCGTGGGAACTCATTAACCAGTTTCGTGGGAACTCATTAACCAGTTTCGGGAAAACGTCCACCAAAGGCGGGGAAAACATCAACCAGCGGCGGGGAAGCCATTGTCCAACAGGGGGGAGCACATTAAGCAGCTGCCCTTAGTATCAGGAGCAGCGGGGTACAAATGAACCAGCAGCGGGGAAAACAACTTCGTGGGAACTCATTAACCAGTTTCGGGGGAACTCATTAACCAGTTTCGGGAAAACGTCCACCAAAGGCGGGGAAAACATCAACCAACGGCGGGGAAGCCATTGTCCAACAGGGGGGAGCACATTAAGCAGCTGCCCTTAGTATCAGGAGCAGCGGGGATCAGATTAAGCAACAGCCGGGAAAAGATCAACCAACCGCGGGGGAACTCATTAACCAGTTCCGTGGGAACTCATTAACCAGTTTCGTGGGAACTCATTAACCAGTTTCGGGAAAACGTCCACCAAAGGCGGGGAAAACATCAACCAACGGCGGGGAAGCCATTGTCCAACAGTGGGGAGCACATTAAGCAGCTGCCCTTAGTGTCAGGAGCAGCGGGGATCAGATTAAGCAACAGCCGGGAAAAGATCAGGAAACCGCGGGGGAACTCATTAACCAGTTTCGTGGGAACTCATTAACCAGTTTCGGGAAAACCTCCACCAAAGGCGGGGAAAGCATGAACCAACGGCCGGGAAGCCCTTGTCCAACAGTGGGGAGCACATTAAGTAGCTGCGCTTAGTATCAGGAGCAGCGGGGATCAGATTAAGTAACAGCCGGGAAAAGATCAGCCAACCGCGGGGGAACTCATTAACCAGTTTCGTGGGAACTCATTAACCAGTTTCGGGAATACTTCCACCAAAGGCGGGGAAAACATGAACCAACGGCGGGGAAGCCATTGTCCAACAGTGGGGAGCACATTAAGCAGCTGCCCTTAGTATCAGGAGCAGCGGGGTACAAATGAACCAGCAGCGGGGAAAACAGCTTCGTGGGAACTCATTAACCAGTTTCGTGGGAACTCATTAACCAGTTTCGTGGGAACTCATTAACCAGTTTCGGGAAAACATCCACCAAAGGCGGGGAAAGCATCAACCAACGGCGGGGAAGCCATTGTCCAGCGGTGGGGAGCACATTAAGCAGCTGCCCTTAGTATCAGGAGCAGCGGGGTACAAATGAACAAGCAGCGGGGAAAACAACTCCGTGGGAACTCATTAACCAGTTTCGTGGGAACTCATTAACCAGTTTCGGGAAACCTTCCACCAAAGGCGGGGAAAACATGCACCAACGGCGGGGAAGCCATTGTCCAACAGGGGGGAGTACATTAAGCAGCTGCCCTTAGTATCAGGAGCAGCGGGGTACAAATGAACCAGCAGCGGGGAAAACAACTCCGTGGGAACTCATTAACCAGTTTCGTGGGAACTCATTAACCAGTTTCGGGAAACCTTCCACCAAAGGCGGGGAAAACATGCACCAACGGCGGGGAAGCCATTGTCCAACAGGGGGGAGTACATTAAGCAGCTGCCCTTAGTATCAGGAGCAGCGGGGTACAAATGAACAAGCAGCGGGGAAAACAACTCCGTGGGAACTCATTAACCAGTTTCGTGGGAACTCATTAACCAGTTTCGGGAAACCTTCCACCAAAGGCGGGGAAAACATGCACCAACGGCGGGGAAGCCATTGTCCAACAGACGGGAGCACATTAAGCAGCTGCCCTTAGTATCAGGAGCAGCGGGGATCAGATTAAGCAACAGCCGGGAAAAGATCAGCCAACCGCGGGGGAACTCATTAACCAGTTTCGTGGGAACTCATTAACCAGTTTCGGGAAAACATCCACCAAAGGCGGGGAAAACATGCACCAACGGCGGGGAAGCCATTGTCCAACAGGGGGGAGCACATTAAGCAGCTGCCCTTAGTATCAGGAGCAGCGGGGTACAAATGAACAAGCAGCGGGGAAAACAACTCCGTGGGAACTCATTAACCAGTTTCGTGGGAACTCATTAACCAGTTTCGGGAAACCTTCCACCAAAGGCGGGGAAAACATGCACCAACGGCGGGGAAGCCATTGTCCAACAGGGGGGAGTACATTAAGCAGCTGCCCTTAGTATCAGGAGCAGCGGGGTACAAATGAACCAGCAGCGGGGAAAACAACTCCGTGGGAACTCATTAACCAGTTTCGTGGGAACTCATTAACCAGTTTCGGGAAACCTTCCACCAAAGGCGGGGAAAACATGCACCAACGGCGGGGAAGCCATTGTCCAACAGGGGGGAGTACATTAAGCAGCTGCCCTTAGTATCAGGAGCAGCGGGGTACAAATGAACAAGCAGCGGGGAAAACAACTCCGTGGGAACTCATTAACCAGTTTCGTGGGAACTCATTAACCAGTTTCGGGAAACCTTCCACCAAAGGCGGGGAAAACATGCACCAACGGCGGGGAAGCCATTGTCCAACAGACGGGAGCACATTAAGCAGCTGCCCTTAGTATCAGGAGCAGCGGGGATCAGATTAAGCAACAGCCGGGAAAAGATCAGCCAACCGCGGGGGAACTCATTAACCAGTTTCGTGGGAACTCATTAACCAGTTTCGGGAAAACTTCCACCAAAGGCGGGGAAAACATGCACCAACGGCGGGGAAGCCATTGTCCAACAGGGGGGAGCACATTAAGCAGCTGCCCTTAGTATCAGGAGCAGCGGGGTACAAATGAACAAGCAGCGGGGAAAACAACTCCGTGGGAACTCATTAACCAGTTTCGTGGGAACTCATTAACCAGTTTCGGGAAACCTTCCACCAAAGGCGGGGAAAACATGCACCAACGGCGGGGAAGCCATTGTCCAACAGGGGGGAGTACATTAAGCAGCTGCCCTTAGTATCAGGAGCAGCGGGGTACAAATGAACAAGCAGCGGGGAAAACAACTCCGTGGGAACTCATTAACCAGTTTCGTGGGAACTCATTAACCAGTTTCGGGAAACCTTCCACCAAAGGCGGGGAAAACATGCACCAACGGCGGGGAAGCCATTGTCCAACAGGGGGGAGTACATTAAGCAGCTGCCCTTAGTATCAGGAGCAGCGGGGTACAAATGAACAAGCAGCGGGGAAAACAACTCCGTGGGAACTCATTAACCAGTTTCGTGGGAACTCATTAACCAGTTTCGGGAAACCTTCCACCAAAGGCGGGGAAAACATGCACCAACGGCGGGGAAGCCATTGTCCAACAGGGGGGAGCACATTAAGCAGCTGCCCTTAGTATCAGGAGCAGCGGGGATCAGATTTAGCAGCAGCCGGGAAAAGATCAGGAAACCGCGGGGGAACTCATTAACCAGTTTCGTGGGAACTCATTAACCAGTTTCGTGGGAACTCATTAACCAGTTTCGGGAAAACGTCCAGCAAAGGCGGGGAAAACATGAACCAGCGGCGGGGAAGGCATTGTCCAACAGGGGGAAGTACATTAAGCAGCTGCCCTTAGTATCAGGAGCAGCGGGGATCAGATTAAGCAACAGCCGGGAAAAGATCAACCAACCGCGGGGGAACTCATTAACCAGTTTCGTGGGAACTCATTAACCAGTTTCGGGAAAACGTCCACCAAAGGCGGGGAAAGCATCAACCAACGGCGGGGAAGCCATTGTCCAACAGTGGGGAGCACATTAAGCAGCTGCCCTTAGTATCAGGAGCAGCGGTGCACAAATGAACCAGCAGCGGGGAAAACAGCTTCGTGGGAACTCATTAACCAGTTTCGGGGGAACTCATTAACCAGTTTCGGGAAATCTTCCACCAGAGGCGGGGAAAGCATCAACCAACGGCGGGGAAGCCTTTGTCCAACAGGGGGGAGCACATTAAGCAGCTGCCCTTAGTCTCAGGAGCAGCGGGGAACAGATTAAGCAACAGCCGGGAAAAGATCAGCCAACCGCGGGGGAACTCATTAACCAGTTTCGTGGGAACTCATTAACCAGTTTCGTGGGAACTCATTAACCAGTTTCGGGAAAACGTCCACCAAAGGCGGGGAAAGCATCAGCCAACGGCGGGGAAGCCATTGTCCAACAGTGGGGAGCACATTAAGCAGCTGCCCTTAGTATCAGGAGCAGCGGGGATCAGATTAAGCAACAGCCGGGAAAAGATCAACCAACCGCGGGGGAACTCATTAACCAGTTTCGTGGGAACTCATTAACCAGTTTCGGGGGAACTCATTAACCAGTTTCGGGAAAACTTCCACCAAAGGCGGGGAAAACATCAACCAGCGGCGGGGAAGCCATTGTCCAACAGGCGGGAGCACATTAAGCAGCTGCCCTTAGTATCAGGAGCGGCGGGGTACAAATGAACCAGCAGCGGGGAAAACAGCTTCGTGGGAACTCATTAACCAGTTTCGTGGGAACTCATTAACCAGTTTCGTGGGAACTCATTAACCAGTTTCGGGAAAACTTCCACCCAAAGGCGGGGAAAGCATCAACCAACGACGGGGAAGCCATTGTCCAACAGGGGGGAGCACATTAAGCAGCTGCCCTTAGTATCAGGAGCAGCGGGGAACAGATTAAGCAACAGCCGGGAAAAGATCAACCAACCGCGGGGGAACTCATTAACCAGTTTCCTGGGAACTCATTAACCAGTTTCGGGAAAACTTCCACCAAAGGCGGGGAAAGCATCAACCAGCGGCGGGGAAGCCATTGTCCTACAGTGGGGAGCACATTAAGCAGCTGCCCTTAGTATCAGGAGCCGCGGGGATCAGATTAAGCAACAGCCGGGAAAAGATCAGCCAACCGCGGGGGAACTCATTAACCAGTTTCGTGGGAACTCATTAACCAGTTTCTGGGGAACTCATTAACCAGTTTCGGGAAATCCTCCACCAAAGGCGGGGAAAGCATCGACCAACGGCCGGGAAGCCTTTGTCCAACAGTGGGGAGCACATTAAGCAGCTGCCCTTAGTCTCAGGAGCAGCGGGGTACAAATGAACCAGCAGCGGGGAAAACAACTTCGTGGGAACTCATTAACCAGTTTCGTGGGAACTCATTAACCAGTTTCGGGAAAACATCCACCAGGGGCGGGGAAAGCATCAACCAACGGCGGGGAAGCCATTGTCCAACAGGGGGCAGTACAATAAGCAGCTGCCCTAAGTATCAGGAGCAGCGGGGATCAGATTAAGCAACAGCCGGGAAAAGATCAACCAACCGCGGGGGAACTCATTAACCAGTTTCGTGGGAACTCATTAACCAGTTTCGGGGGAACTCATTAACCAGTTTCGGGAAACCTTCCACCAAAGGCGGGGAAAACATCAACCAGCGGCGGGGAAGCCATTGTCCAACAGGCGGGAGCACATTAAGCAGCTGCCCTTAGTATCAGGAGCAGCGGGGTACAAATGAACCAGCAGCGGGGAAAACAGCTTCGTGGGAACTCATTAACCAGTTTCGGGGGAACTCATTAACCAGTTTCGGGAAAACATCCACCAGAGGCGGGGAAAGCATCAACCAACGGCGGGGAAGCCTTCGTCCAACAGGGGGGGAGCACGTTAAGCAGCTGCCCTCAGTATCAGGAGCAGCGGGGTGCAAATGAACCAGCAGCGGGGAAAACAACTTCGTGGGAACTCATTAACCAGTTTCGTGGGAACTCATTAACCAGTTTCGGGAAAACATCCACCAGAGGCGGGTAAAGCATCAACCAACGGCGGGGAAGCCATTGTCCAACAGGGGGCAGTACATTAAGCAGCTGCCCTTAGTATCAGGAGCTGCGGGGATCAGACTAAGCAACAGCCGGGAAAACATTAACCAACTTCGGGGGAACTCATTAACCAATTATTTGATGACCGGTAGGCGGCGCTCTATCGGCTTCGGCGACCGGCGGGTGGCGGTTCGGGGTCGTGGCGACCCGGGGCGAGGCGGCCCGGCCGTTGAAATCGCGAAAAAACGCGTTTTTAAAAAGAACCGTCGGTCCCCATCGGGATGGATTTGACCCCCTCATGCCGCCGTCGGGACCTCTTCGGCGGCATGACTACCGGAGGTGTTCCCGCCGAGGTGGACACTTGCATTTTCTGGCACGGGGGGTTGGCGGGGTACCTGCAGAATAGCAGGAAGGCGATGGCAATGACATGTGGCAACTCATTAACCAGTTTTGACTTTGCTGCATTGAAGGCGGAAAATCGAAACAGGGCCCCGCTCGAGCCCCCAGGTCTGCCGGGACCGCACCGGGCCGCCGCCCCGACGGCCGTTCGGCCAGAATGGGCTAGTATTTCTCCGGATTTTTGGCCGTTTTTCCGACTTTTTCGGACGTCGGAAAAGCGGCGGCCTGGCCACCGGCCGCGGCCGGGGGTGCCTTCCCCTCGAGCGAGGGCCCGGAATTCACCCGTTTGCAGCCCCGGAGGAGCTCCGCCGGCGGCCGGAATGGTTGAGACCATCGGCCGCGCTGAACGGAGCTCGGGTAACTCATTAACCAAACTGGACTTGGCCCCTGGCGCAGGAGGGGGGGTCCAGGTGAGGGCTGGCAGGCCGTGGCCACCCGGCAGCAGTGATGCACCCGCGATGGCGGTAGTCCTTCCGATTCGGAGGCTCCCTGGCCCCGCAGAGCAAAAATGGGAGCCGCACGGAGCTCTATGAAGTCAGATCCGGTCGGTGGTGGCGGGGCAGGGTGCACGGTTTCCCGCAGAGCTCGGCGGATCCGTCCCGCCGAGGTGGCCACTCGCATTTTCTGGCAGGGGAGTCCCGAGGCTGGTTAACCAGTTACCCCCGGAAGTGGGGATGGAGTTGAGATTGAACCGTTTTGCGGGGCCTCCGGGCCCCTTCCCCGGTAGGACTACCGGGGCACACCCCGCCGAGGTGGCCACTTGCATTTTCTGGCACGGGGGGTTGGCGGGGTACCTGCAGAATAGCAGGAAGGCGATGGCAATGACATGTGGCAACTCATTAACCAGTTTTGACTTTGCTGCATTGAAGGCGGAAAATCGAAACAGGGCCCCGCTCGAGCCCCCAGGTCTGCCGGGACCGCACCGGGCCGCCGCCCCGACGGCCGTTCGGCCAGAATGGGCTAGTATTTCTCCGGATTTTTGGCCGTTTTTCCGACTTTTTCGGCCGTCGGAAAAGCGGCGGCCTGGGCACCGGCCGCGGCCGGGGGTGCCTTCCCCTCGAGCGAGGGCCCGGACCTCACCCGGTTGCAGCCCCGGGTGGGGCTCCGCCGGCGGCCGGAATGGTTGAGACCATCGGCCGCGCTGAACGGAGGTCTGGTAAATCATTAACCAAACTGGACTTAGTCTCTGGCAAGAGAGATGGTCCAGCCGACGGGCACGACCGAGGGCCCGGACCTCACCCGGCTGCAGCCCCGGGTGGGGCTCCGCCGGCGGCCGGAATGGTTGAGACCATCGGCCGCGCTGAACGGAGGTCTGGTAAATCATTAACCAAACTGGACTTAGTCTCTGGCAAGAGAGATGGTCCAGCCGACGGGCACGACCGAGGGCCCGGACCTCACCCGGTTGCAGCCCCGGGTGGGGCTCCGCCGGCGGCCGGAATGGTTGAGACCATCGGCCGCGCTGAACGGAGGTCTGGTAAATCATTAACCAAACTGGACTTAGTCTCTGGCAAGAGAGATGGTCCAGCCGACGGGCACGACCGAGGGCCCCGGACCTCACCCGGTTGCAGCCCCGGGTGGAGCTCCGCCGGCGGCCGGAATGGTTGAGACCATCGGCCGCGCTGAACGGAGCTCTGGTAAATCATTAACCAAACTGGACTTAGTCTCTGGCAAGAGAGATGGTCCAGCCGACGGGCACGACCGAGGGCCCGGACCTCACCCGGTTGCAGCCCCGGGTGGAGCTCCGCCGGCGGCCGGAATGGTTGAGACCATCGGCCGCGCTGAACGGAGCTCTGGTAAATCATTAACCAAACTGGACTTAGTCTCTGGCAAGAGAGATGGTCCAGCCGACGGGCACGGTGGCAGAGTTAGCCGAACTTGACTTAGCCTCTGGCCGCAGAGAGGGTCCATCAAACGGGGCACGGTGGGAGATTAAGCCGCACTAGGCTCAGGCTCTGGCCACGGGAGGGTGGCCCAGGTGTGAGCCGGCAGTAAATGGTGAACCAGTGAAAAGCCAGCACCCGAGGGTGCGGTTGTGCTGCCGACTTGGAGGCTCCCTGTGCCCGCAGAGCAAAAATGTGAGCACAGACGGAAGTCTATGAAGTCAGATCCGGTCGGCGGTCGCCAGGCTCGGTGCATGGTTTCCCGCAGAGGTTGGTGGATCCGTCCCGCCGAGGTGGGCACCTGCATTTTCTGGCACAAGTGTCCGGAGGCTGGTTAATGAGTTGCCGCCGGTAGCCCGCATGGAGTTGCGATTGACCCGTTTTGCGGGCCCCCCAGGCCTCATTCTCGGTAGGACTACCGGGCCGCACCCCGCCGAGGTGGACACGTGCATTTTCTGGCAGGGGGGGTTGGCGGGGTGCCCGGAGATTTTCGGGAACTCGTTTTTCAGAACATTTTTTGGCTAGCGGTGTCAGTTTGAAAGTACCCAGGAAAGTGCTACTTCACAAAAGGGGACTTTTTCCAAATATATAACCTCTTGAAGAGCACCTCAGTGTCGGAGGGGGCAGACACTTTACTTCATTTATGGCTAATTCCTCGGGTACGTTCTGGAAAACGGACAGAGTTGCCTGGCCGGTGGTGACTCTGTGGCAGATACATATATATATATATATATTACGGCTTTTTCTATATATGTATCAAAGTGTGATAAACACTTGTGCAAAAAAACCAGACAACGGAATTGACGGCACTTTGTATACGGCTGGCAAAGTACAAAGTCTGAGTTTTTTAAAAAAGTGGCACTCGGTGGTAGGGAGTGCCGGCGCTTTGAAACGGCACAGATGCCACGTTCCCTTGGGTTGCACTTCGTTCTGTGAGGCCTTAAAGTGCGTGCCCAGAAACCTCTGAATGCAAAAGGCGCGCACGCCGGTAGTGGGCTGCAACAATCAGTGCGTTTGCCTATCCATGCCTAAGCCTGGCGACCCTGCGGGCGATGATGGCATGTCTTGGGCGTTGGCCATGGACTGGGTCGGGCTTGACAGTTCGTGCTCTTCGCCTGTGACATATCCGGACTGACCGGACGCTCGTGTTCGACGCGGTAGGGCCCTTGGCGGGTTCATCGTTGATGCGCTGGTGCTTCAGGCTGAGCGGTTGTCCCTCTGTGGTCCCGACTGCACATCGGGCGGACACCGAGCGAGTCGGTTGGCAGAACTTTCCGT
>NW_027592012.1:27500-30000 GCF_964213995.1 Mustelus asterias
CTCGCCTGGGCGACGGCTTGCGGGCTGCGACGTGACCTTGCCACCGCCTTGCAGCATTACATCCGCAGTTGAAACGAAGAGAGCTGCTGCGGGCTTGGGTGCTTGTCCTGGCGGCTTGTCGACGGGACCACGGTGAACGGCCACTGTGTGACTCCGCAGGGAGACGTTCTGGTGCAGTCAGGGGCCTTTTTGTCTCCCGCCGCGGTGAAGCTTTGGTCGCATTCTAGTCACTCTCTCTTCAATCCCGGTACGGGGTACCTGTTCATGCTCACCATTCCTCGAGCACCCGCGTGCAGAGGGTGGGTGCGAGGTTTAA
Source organism: Mustelus asterias (assembly GCF_964213995.1). Classification (NCBI taxonomy): domain Eukaryota; kingdom Metazoa; phylum Chordata; class Chondrichthyes; order Carcharhiniformes; family Triakidae; genus Mustelus; species Mustelus asterias. The sequence continues at coordinate 27,817 of NW_027592012.1, forward strand.
AGATTCGTGGTCCGCCTGTCGGTCCGGTCTCGTGCTGACTTGAGCGAGTGTCCTCCGCGTTCGAGAGAATGTGCCTGTCCGCGGGGGCAGCCGCGCTTGCGAGCGTTCCGCCGCGCCCCCTTCCCCAGCCCGCCGAGGTTGGGGCGTGCGGGGTCGGCTTGCGCCCGTAGCGTCGGCCTGTCCTCCGCGGCTTGCACCCGACTCAGTCCGCTGCGGCCTCGCCTCGACTCTCGAGCCTTCCGCCAGACGGTGACACCAGAGAACTCTGCCTCTGGCTGTTGCGGGGCGTGACGGCGCGTGTCGGGCTCCGGCCCGTCACCCACGCCGGCACTCAACGCCTGCGAGCGCCCTGTTGCCTCCGAGAAAGGTTTTTCGCTTGATTGTCGCTCGAGTGCGTGTGCCTCCGGGGCTCACGCCGTGGTACGCGCCAGGCTGGGGCTCCACCGTCACGTCGGCGGGGGAGCGTTTAGCGCGTCCCAGGATCGGACAACCTCTCCGGGGGCCCGAGCCGAAACCCGACACGGTATAAAAGTCGTAACAAGGTTTCTGTTGGTGAACACGTTGTGAAGGATCTTTGTCGGCCGGGGGCCCGCCACCTCTCCGGGGAGGGCGGCCCGTCACTCCTTGAACGCGAAGGCTGGCGCCGGTTGGGCCAGGCAGGAGAGCCCCACGGGGGCCGGCCCCGGGGCCAGGTATCGGACAACCTCTCCGGGGGCCCGAACCGAAACCCGTAACACAGAATAAAAATCGTAACAAGGTTTCTGTTGGTGAACACGTTGTGAAGGATCTTTGTCGGCCGGGGGCCCGCCACCTCTCCGGGGAGGGCGGCCCGTCACTCCTTGAACGCGAAGGCTGGCGCCGGTTGGGCCAGGCAGGAGAGCCCCACGGGGGCCGGCCCCGGGGCCAGGTATCGGACAACCTCTCCGGGGGCCCGAACCGAAACCCGTAACACAGAATAAAAATCGTAACAAGGTTTCTGTTGGTGAACACGTTGTGAAGGATCTTTGTCGGCCGGGGGCCCGCCACCTCTCCGGGGAGGGCGGCCCGTCACTCCTTGAACTCGAAGGCTGCGCCGGTTGGGCCAGGCAGGAGAGCCTCACGGGGGTTGGCCCCGGGGCCGTGGCCCGTACTGACGCTGGCGCCTCCCACGCGGGTGGGAGGTCACACCGACAATTTCGCCGTACCCGTCGAACGGGCCTGGTCACCCGTACGCACGTTCCGCCGAAGCCGGGCGACGTCGATCTCGGTCCCACTCGGTTGGGCCGGCGCGCGGGCGCCGCCACCGACGAGCACGCACACGCTCGGTTGCACGCCGGCAAGTCCATGCGGGTGCCGCACACGCTACGCCTGCGCCGTTGGAAGGGCTTCGCCGTTGGCTTCGTAGGGTGTCTTTGCAGTCCGTCCGAGAGGTGGGGGCACGCACGGCAACACGGCCGGCCTGCCTGCGTGGGACGATGCGGTCCTTTCGTTCAGCGGTTCGGCGGTTTGGCCGGCGCGAGCAGACGCTCGGAGGGAGACGGTGGCGTCAGCCACGCACTCACTCCGCTTCTGCAGTCCGGTCCACTCCGCCCGTTCTAGCTGCTCGTTTGGTCCCTCGCCCGCCAGCAGACCGTTCCGCCGACGGTGCTCCTCCTCCGCAGCGACTTCTGCCTAGCCGCTCTGCCGGGTGCGATGTCACCGGCGTCCGCACCGATCCTCGGCACGGCGCGTGTGCGCACCTGTGGGCCGCCGCCCCGTGCTCCACGTCCGTCTGTGTGTGCCCGCTGTGGGGACCGTCTTCCTCTCGCCTTGGCGACGGCTTGCGGGCTGCGACGTGACCTTGCCACCGCCTTGCAGCATTACATCCGCAGTTGAAACGAAGAGAGCTGCTGCGGGCTTGGGTGCTTGTCCTGGCGGCTTGTCGACGGGACCACGGTGAACGGCCACTGTGTGACTCCGCAGGGAGACGTTCTGGTGCAGTCAGGGGCCTTTTTGTCTCCCGCCGCGGTGAAGCTTTGGTCGCATTCTAGTCACTCTCTTCAAAGCCCGGTGAGGGGTACCTGTTCATGCTCACCATTCCTCCGGCACCCGTGTGCGGAGGGTGGGTGCGAGGTTTAAAGATTCGTTGTCCGCCTGTCGGTCCGGTCTGGTCTCGTGCTGACTTGAGCGAGCGTCCACCGCGTTCGAGAGAATGTGCCTGTCCGC
>NW_027592012.1:37500-52500 GCF_964213995.1 Mustelus asterias
CACGGAGTGTTGAGTAAGGGCGTGTTTCTGCATGTGCCCTGACCCTAAGCATAACCCTAAGCCTAACTCTAAGACTAACCCAAACCCGCGCCCTAACCCTAACACAAAGCCTAACCCTAGCCCGAGCACGAGCCCTCACCCAAACCCTAGCCCTAACCCTAACCCGAACCCTAACACTAAGCCTAACCCTAGCCCGAGCACTAGCCCTCACCCTAACCCTAGCCCTAACCCTAACCCTAACACTAACCCTAACCCTAGCCCAAACCCTAACCCTAACCGTGGCCCTAACCCTAACCAAAGCCCTAGCCCTAGCCCTAACCCTAACACTAACCCTAACCCTAACACTAACCCTAACCCTAGCCCAAACCCTAACCCTAACCAAAGCGCTAACCCTAGCCCTAACCCTAACACTAACCCTAACCCTAACCCTAGCCCAAACCCTAACCCTAACCCTAACCCTAACCGTGGCCCTAACCCTAACCAAAGCCCTCACCCTAGCCCTAACCCTAACACTAACCCTAACACTAACCCTAACCCTAGCCCAAAACCTAACCCAAACCCTAACCAAAGCCCTAACCCTCGCCCAAACCCTAACCCTAACCGTGGCCCTAACCCTAACCAAAGCCCTAACCCTAGCCCTAACCCTAACACTAACCCTAACCCTAACACTAACCCTAACCCTAGCCCAAACGCTAACCCTAACCCTAACCAAAGCCCTAACCCTAACCCTAACACTAACCCTAACCCTAACCCTAACCCTAGCCCAAACCCTAACCCTAACCCTAACCGTGGCCCTAGCCCAAACCCTAACCCTAAACCTAACCAAAGCCCTAACCCTAGCCCTAACCCTAACACTAACCCTAACCCTAACCCTAACCCTAGCCCAAACCCTAACCCTAACCCTAACCGTGGCCCTAACCCTAACCCTAACCAAAGCCCTAACCCTAGCCCTCACCCTAACACTAACCCTAACCCTAACCCTAACACTAGCCCTAACCCTAACCCTAACCCTAACCGTGGCCCTAACCCTAACCATAGCCCTAACGCTAGCCCTAACCCTAACACTAACCCTAACACTAAGCCTAACCCTAGCCCGAGCCCTAGCCCTAGCCCTAACCCTAACCCTAGCCTAACCCTAAGCCTAACCCTAAGGGAGCAATTTGAAAGTGTGGCCGGCGCGAGGGACGCCTGTGCGGGCGTGGAGAGTCGATGTGGAGTCCTTGTGAGCATGGAGTGTGTTGTAAGGGCGTGTTTCTGCCTGTGCCTTGACCCTAACACTAACCCTAACCCTAGCGCTAACCCTAACCGTAGCCGTCACCCGAACCCTAACCCGAGCCCTAGCCCTAGCCCTCACCCTAACCCTAACCCTAACGGAGCAATTTGAAAGTGTGGCCGGCGTGAGGGGCGCCTGTGCGGGCGTGGAGAGTCAATGTGGAGTGCTTGTGAGCATGGAGTGTGTAGTAAGGGCGTGTTTCTGCCTGTGCCTTGACCCTAACCCTAACCCGAACCCTAACCCTAACCGCGGGTGCGGGGGGGGGGGGGGGGGGGGTTGAACAAACACCGGGGAAGCCATTAACCAACAGCGGGGAGTACATTAAGCAGTTGCCCTTAGTCTCAGGAGCAGCGGGGAACAGATTATCCAACAGCCGGGAAAACATTCACCAACTTCGGGGGAAAGCATGAACGAAATATCGGGAAGACATGAACCAACGGCAGGCAAAACACTGGGGAAGCCAGGAACCAACAACGGGGAGTACACTAAGCAGCTGCCCTTAGTCTCAGGAGTAGCGGGGAACAGATTAAGCAACAGCCGGGAAAAGATCAGCCAACCGCGGGGGAACTCATTAACCAGTTTCGTGGGAACTCATTAACCAGTTTCGGGAAAACCTCCACCAAAGGCGGGGAAAGCATCGACCAACGGCGGGGAAGCCACTGTCCAACAGTGGGGAGCACATTAAGCAGCTGCCCTTAGTCTCAGGAGCAGCGGGGATCAGATTAAGCAACAGCCGGGAAAAGATCAGCCAACCGCGGGGGAACTCATTAACCAGTTTCGTGGGAACTCATTAACCAGTTTCGTGGGAACTCATTAACCAGTTTCGGGAAAACATCCACCAAAGGCGGGGAAAGCATCAACCAACGGCGGGGAAGCCATTGTCCAACCGGGGGGAGCACATTAAGCAGCTGCCCTTAGTATCAGGAGCAGCGGGGATCAGAATAAGCAACAGCCGGGAAAAGATCAGCCAACCGCGGGGGAACTCATTAACCAGTTTCGTGGGAACTCATTAACCAGTTTCGTGGGAACTCATTAACCAGTTTCGGGAAAACTTCCACCAGAGGCGGGGAAAACATGAACCAACGGCGGGGAAGCCATTGTCCAACAGACGGGAGCACATTAAGCAGCTGCCCTTAGTATCAGGAGCAGCGGGGATCAGATTAAGCAACAGCCGGGAAAAGATCAGCCAACCGCGGGGGAACTCATTAACCAGTTTCGTGGGAACTCATTAACCAGTTTCGTGGGAACTCATTAACCAGTTTCGGGAAAACTTCCACCAGAGGCGGGGAAAACATGAACCAACGGCGGGGAAGCCATTGTCCAACAGACGGGAGCACATTAAGCAGCTGCCCTTAGTATCAGGAGCAGCGGGGATCAGATTAAGCAACAGCCGGGAAAAGATCAGCCAACCGCGGGGGAACTCATTAACCAGTTTCGTGGGAACTCATTAACCAGTTTCGGGGGAACTCATTAACCAGTTTCGGGAAAACCTCCACCAAAGGCGGGGAAAACATCAAAAAACGGCGGGGAAGCCATTGTCCAACAGGGGGGAGCACATTAAGCAGCTGCCCTTAGTATCAGCAGCAGCGGGGATCAGATTAAGCAACAGCCGGGAAAAGATCAACCAACCGCGGGGGAACTCATTAACCAGTTTCGTGGGAACTCATTAACCAGTTTCGGGGGAACTCATTAACCAGTTTCGGGAAAACCTCCACCAAAGGCGGGGAAAGCATGAACCAACGGCGGGGAAGCCATTGTCCAACCGGGGGGAGCACATTAAGCAGCTGCCCTTAGTATCAGGAGCAGCGGGGATCAGATGAAGCAACAGCCGGGAAAAGATCAGCCAACCGCGGGGGAACTCATTAACCAGTTTCGGGGGAACTCATTAACCAGTTTCGGGAAAACATGAACCAAAGGCGGGGAAAACATCAAACAACGGCGGGGAAGCCATTGTCCAACAGGGGGGAGCACATTAAGCAGCTGCCCTTAGTAGCAGGAGCAGCGGGGTACAAATGAACCAGCAGCGGGGAAAACAACTTCGTGGGAACTCATTAACCAGTTTCGTGGGAACTCATTAACCAGTTTCGGGAAAACGTCCACCAAAGGCGGGGAAAGCATCAACCAACGGCGGCGAAGCCATTGTCCAACAGTGGGGAGCACATTAAGCAGCTGCCCTTAGTATCAGGAGCAGCGGGGATCAGATTAAGCAACAGCCGGGAAAAGATCAGCCAACCGCGGGGGAACTCATTAACCAGTTTCGTGGGAACTCATTAACCAGTTTCGTGGGAACTCATTAACCAGTTTCGGGAAAACTTCCACCAAAGGCGGGGAAAACATGAACCGACGGCGGGGAAGCCATTGTCCAACAGACGGGAGCACGTTAAGCAGCTGCCCTTAGTATCAGGAGCAGCGGGGATCAGATGAAGCAACAGCCGTGAAAAGAACAGCCAACCGCGGGGGAACTCATTAACCAGTTTCGTGGGAACTCATTAACCAGTTTCGGGGGAACTCATTAACCAGTTTCGGGAAAACTTCAACCAGAGGCGGGGAAAGCATCAACCAACGGCGGGGAAGCCTTTGTCCAACAGGGGGGAGCACATTAAGCAGCTGCCCTTAGTATCAGGAGCAGCGGGGTACAAATGAACCAGCAGCGGGGAAAACAGCTTCGTGGGAACTCATTAACCAGTTTCGTGGGAACTCATTAACCAGTTTCGTGGGAACTCATTAACCAGTTTCGGGAAAACATCAACCAGAGGCGGGGAAAACATGCACCAACGGCGGGGAAGCCATTGTCCAACAGGGGGGAGTACATTAAGCAGCTGCCCTTAGTATCAGGAGCAGCGGGGTACAAATGAACCAGCAGCGGGGAAAACAACTTCGTGGGAACTCATTAACCAGTTTCGTGGGAACTCATTAACCAGTTTCGGGAAAACGTCCACCAAAGGCGGGGAAAGCATCAACCAACGGCGGCGAAGCCATTGTCCAACAGTGGGGAGCACATTAAGCAGCTGCCCTTAGTATCAGGAGCAGCGGGGATCAGATTAAGCAACAGCCGGGAAAAGATCAGCCAACCGCGGGGGAACTCATTAACCAGTTTCGTGGGAACTCATTAACCAGTTTCGTGGGAACTCATTAACCAGTTTCGGGAAAACTTCCACCAAAGGCGGGGAAAACATCAACCAACGGCGGGGAAGCCATTGTCCTACAGTGGGGAGCACATTAAGCAGCTGCCCTTAGTATCAGGAGCAGCGGGGATCAGATTAAGCAACAGCCGGGAAAAGATCAGCCAACCGCGGGGGAACTCATTAACCAGTTTCGTGGGAACTCATTAACCAGTTTCGGGAAAACTTCCACCAAAGGCGGGGAAAGCATCAACCAACGGCGGGGAAGCCTTTGTCCAACAGTGGGGAGCACATTAAGCAGCTGCCCTTAGTATCAGGAGCATCGGTGCACAAATGAACCAGCAGCGGGGAAAACAGGTTCGTGGGAACTCATTAACCAGTTTCGTGGGAACTCATTAACCAGTTTCGGGAAAACATCAACCAGAGGCGGGGAAAACATGCACCAACGGCGGGGAAGCCATTGTCCAACAGGGGGGAGTACATTAAGCAGCTGCCCTTAGTATCAGGAGCAGCGGGGTACAAATGAACAAGCAGCGGGGAAAACAACTCCGTGGGAACTCATTAACCAGTTTCCTGGGAACTCATTAACCAGTTTCGGGAAACCTTCCACCAAAGGCGGGGAAAACATGAACCGACGGCGGGGAAGCCATTGTCCAACAGACGGGAGCACATTAAGCAGCTGCCCTTAGTATCAGGAGCAGCGGGGATCAGATTAAGCAACAGCCGGGAAAAGATCAGGAAACCGCGGGGGAACTCATTAACCAGTTTCGTGGGAACTCATTAACCAGTTTCGGGAAACCTTCCACCAAAGGCGGGGAAAACATGCACCAACGGCGGGGAAGCCATTGTCCAACAGGGGGGAGTACATTAAGCAGCTGCCCTTAGTATCAGGAGCAGCGGGGTACAAATGAACCAGCAGCGGGGAAAACAACTCCGTGGGAACTCATTAACCAGTTTCGTGGGAACTCATTAACCAGTTTCGGGAAACCTTCCACCAAAGGCGGGGAAAACATGCACCAACGGCGGGGAAGCCATTGTCCAACAGGGGGGAGTACATTAAGCAGCTGCCCTTAGTATCAGGAGCAGCGGGGTACAAATGAACAAGCAGCGGGGAAAACAACTCCGTGGGAACTCATTAACCAGTTTCCTGGGAACTCATTAACCAGTTTCGGGAAACCTTCCACCAAAGGCGGGGAAAACATGCACCAACGGCGGGGAAGCCATTGTCCAACAGGGGGGAGCACATTAAGCAGCTGCCCTTAGTATCAGGAGCAGCGGGGATCAGATTTAGCAGCAGCCGGGAAAAGATCAGGAAACCGCGGGGGAACTCATTAACCAGTTTCGTGGGAACTCATTAACCAGTTTCGTGGGAACTCATTAACCAGTTTCGGGAAATCCTCCACCAAAGGCGGGGAAAGCATCGACCAACGGCGGGGAAGCCTTTGTCCAGCAGTGGGGAGCACATTAAGGAGCTGCCCTTAGTATCAGGAGCAGCGGGGTACAAATGAACAAGCAGCGGGGAAAACAACTCCGTGGGAACTCATTAACCAGTTTCGTGGGAACTCATTAACCAGTTTCGGGAAAACGTCCACCAAAGGCGGGGAAAACATCAACCAGCGGCGGGGAAGCCATTGTCCAACAGGGGGGAGCACATTAAGCAGCTGCCCTTAGTATCAGGAGCAGCGGGGTACAAATGAACCAGCAGCGGGGAAAACAACTTCGTGGGAACTCATTAACCAGTTTCGGGGGAACTCATTAACCAGTTTCGGGAAAACGTCCACCAAAGGCGGGGAAAACATCAACCAACGGCGGGGAAGCCATTGTCCAACAGGGGGGAGCACATTAAGCAGCTGCCCTTAGTATCAGGAGCAGCGGGGATCAGATTAAGCAACAGCCGGGAAAAGATCAACCAACCGCGGGGGAACTCATTAACCAGTTCCGTGGGAACTCATTAACCAGTTTCGTGGGAACTCATTAACCAGTTTCGGGAAAACGTCCACCAAAGGCGGGGAAAACATCAACCAACGGCGGGGAAGCCATTGTCCAACAGTGGGGAGCACATTAAGCAGCTGCCCTTAGTGTCAGGAGCAGCGGGGATCAGATTAAGCAACAGCCGGGAAAAGATCAGGAAACCGCGGGGGAACTCATTAACCAGTTTCGTGGGAACTCATTAACCAGTTTCGGGAAAACCTCCACCAAAGGCGGGGAAAGCATGAACCAACGGCCGGGAAGCCCTTGTCCAACAGTGGGGAGCACATTAAGTAGCTGCGCTTAGTATCAGGAGCAGCGGGGATCAGATTAAGTAACAGCCGGGAAAAGATCAGCCAACCGCGGGGGAACTCATTAACCAGTTTCGTGGGAACTCATTAACCAGTTTCGGGAATACTTCCACCAAAGGCGGGGAAAACATGAACCAACGGCGGGGAAGCCATTGTCCAACAGTGGGGAGCACATTAAGCAGCTGCCCTTAGTATCAGGAGCAGCGGGGTACAAATGAACCAGCAGCGGGGAAAACAGCTTCGTGGGAACTCATTAACCAGTTTCGTGGGAACTCATTAACCAGTTTCGTGGGAACTCATTAACCAGTTTCGGGAAAACATCCACCAAAGGCGGGGAAAGCATCAACCAACGGCGGGGAAGCCATTGTCCAGCGGTGGGGAGCACATTAAGCAGCTGCCCTTAGTATCAGGAGCAGCGGGGTACAAATGAACAAGCAGCGGGGAAAACAACTCCGTGGGAACTCATTAACCAGTTTCGTGGGAACTCATTAACCAGTTTCGGGAAACCTTCCACCAAAGGCGGGGAAAACATGCACCAACGGCGGGGAAGCCATTGTCCAACAGGGGGGAGTACATTAAGCAGCTGCCCTTAGTATCAGGAGCAGCGGGGTACAAATGAACCAGCAGCGGGGAAAACAACTCCGTGGGAACTCATTAACCAGTTTCGTGGGAACTCATTAACCAGTTTCGGGAAACCTTCCACCAAAGGCGGGGAAAACATGCACCAACGGCGGGGAAGCCATTGTCCAACAGGGGGGAGTACATTAAGCAGCTGCCCTTAGTATCAGGAGCAGCGGGGTACAAATGAACAAGCAGCGGGGAAAACAACTCCGTGGGAACTCATTAACCAGTTTCGTGGGAACTCATTAACCAGTTTCGGGAAACCTTCCACCAAAGGCGGGGAAAACATGCACCAACGGCGGGGAAGCCATTGTCCAACAGACGGGAGCACATTAAGCAGCTGCCCTTAGTATCAGGAGCAGCGGGGATCAGATTAAGCAACAGCCGGGAAAAGATCAGCCAACCGCGGGGGAACTCATTAACCAGTTTCGTGGGAACTCATTAACCAGTTTCGGGAAAACTTCCACCAAAGGCGGGGAAAACATGCACCAACGGCGGGGAAGCCATTGTCCAACAGGGGGGAGCACATTAAGCAGCTGCCCTTAGTATCAGGAGCAGCGGGGTACAAATGAACAAGCAGCGGGGAAAACAACTCCGTGGGAACTCATTAACCAGTTTCGTGGGAACTCATTAACCAGTTTCGGGAAACCTTCCACCAAAGGCGGGGAAAACATGCACCAACGGCGGGGAAGCCATTGTCCAACAGGGGGGAGTACATTAAGCAGCTGCCCTTAGTATCAGGAGCAGCGGGGTACAAATGAACAAGCAGCGGGGAAAACAACTCCGTGGGAACTCATTAACCAGTTTCGTGGGAACTCATTAACCAGTTTCGGGAAACCTTCCACCAAAGGCGGGGAAAACATGCACCAACGGCGGGGAAGCCATTGTCCAACAGGGGGGAGTACATTAAGCAGCTGCCCTTAGTATCAGGAGCAGCGGGGTACAAATGAACAAGCAGCGGGGAAAACAACTCCGTGGGAACTCATTAACCAGTTTCGTGGGAACTCATTAACCAGTTTCGGGAAACCTTCCACCAAAGGCGGGGAAAACATGCACCAACGGCGGGGAAGCCATTGTCCAACAGGGGGGAGCACATTAAGCAGCTGCCCTTAGTATCAGGAGCAGCGGGGATCAGATTTAGCAGCAGCCGGGAAAAGATCAGGAAACCGCGGGGGAACTCATTAACCAGTTTCGTGGGAACTCATTAACCAGTTTCGTGGGAACTCATTAACCAGTTTCGGGAAAACGTCCAGCAAAGGCGGGGAAAACATGAACCAGCGGCGGGGAAGGCATTGTCCAACAGGGGGAAGTACATTAAGCAGCTGCCCTTAGTATCAGGAGCAGCGGGGATCAGATTAAGCAACAGCCGGGAAAAGATCAACCAACCGCGGGGGAACTCATTAACCAGTTTCGTGGGAACTCATTAACCAGTTTCGGGAAAACGTCCACCAAAGGCGGGGAAAGCATCAACCAACGGCGGGGAAGCCATTGTCCAACAGTGGGGAGCACATTAAGCAGCTGCCCTTAGTATCAGGAGCAGCGGTGCACAAATGAACCAGCAGCGGGGAAAACAGCTTCGTGGGAACTCATTAACCAGTTTCGGGGGAACTCATTAACCAGTTTCGGGAAATCTTCCACCAGAGGCGGGGAAAGCATCAACCAACGGCGGGGAAGCCTTTGTCCAACAGGGGGGAGCACATTAAGCAGCTGCCCTTAGTCTCAGGAGCAGCGGGGAACAGATTAAGCAACAGCCGGGAAAAGATCAGCCAACCGCGGGGGAACTCATTAACCAGTTTCGTGGGAACTCATTAACCAGTTTCGTGGGAACTCATTAACCAGTTTCGGGAAAACGTCCACCAAAGGCGGGGAAAGCATCAGCCAACGGCGGGGAAGCCATTGTCCAACAGTGGGGAGCACATTAAGCAGCTGCCCTTAGTATCAGGAGCAGCGGGGATCAGATTAAGCAACAGCCGGGAAAAGATCAACCAACCGCGGGGGAACTCATTAACCAGTTTCGTGGGAACTCATTAACCAGTTTCGGGGGAACTCATTAACCAGTTTCGGGAAAACTTCCACCAAAGGCGGGGAAAACATCAACCAGCGGCGGGGAAGCCATTGTCCAACAGGCGGGAGCACATTAAGCAGCTGCCCTTAGTATCAGGAGCGGCGGGGTACAAATGAACCAGCAGCGGGGAAAACAGCTTCGTGGGAACTCATTAACCAGTTTCGTGGGAACTCATTAACCAGTTTCGTGGGAACTCATTAACCAGTTTCGGGAAAACTTCCACCCAAAGGCGGGGAAAGCATCAACCAACGACGGGGAAGCCATTGTCCAACAGGGGGGAGCACATTAAGCAGCTGCCCTTAGTATCAGGAGCAGCGGGGAACAGATTAAGCAACAGCCGGGAAAAGATCAACCAACCGCGGGGGAACTCATTAACCAGTTTCCTGGGAACTCATTAACCAGTTTCGGGAAAACTTCCACCAAAGGCGGGGAAAGCATCAACCAGCGGCGGGGAAGCCATTGTCCTACAGTGGGGAGCACATTAAGCAGCTGCCCTTAGTATCAGGAGCCGCGGGGATCAGATTAAGCAACAGCCGGGAAAAGATCAGCCAACCGCGGGGGAACTCATTAACCAGTTTCGTGGGAACTCATTAACCAGTTTCTGGGGAACTCATTAACCAGTTTCGGGAAATCCTCCACCAAAGGCGGGGAAAGCATCGACCAACGGCCGGGAAGCCTTTGTCCAACAGTGGGGAGCACATTAAGCAGCTGCCCTTAGTCTCAGGAGCAGCGGGGTACAAATGAACCAGCAGCGGGGAAAACAACTTCGTGGGAACTCATTAACCAGTTTCGTGGGAACTCATTAACCAGTTTCGGGAAAACATCCACCAGGGGCGGGGAAAGCATCAACCAACGGCGGGGAAGCCATTGTCCAACAGGGGGCAGTACAATAAGCAGCTGCCCTAAGTATCAGGAGCAGCGGGGATCAGATTAAGCAACAGCCGGGAAAAGATCAACCAACCGCGGGGGAACTCATTAACCAGTTTCGTGGGAACTCATTAACCAGTTTCGGGGGAACTCATTAACCAGTTTCGGGAAACCTTCCACCAAAGGCGGGGAAAACATCAACCAGCGGCGGGGAAGCCATTGTCCAACAGGCGGGAGCACATTAAGCAGCTGCCCTTAGTATCAGGAGCAGCGGGGTACAAATGAACCAGCAGCGGGGAAAACAGCTTCGTGGGAACTCATTAACCAGTTTCGGGGGAACTCATTAACCAGTTTCGGGAAAACATCCACCAGAGGCGGGGAAAGCATCAACCAACGGCGGGGAAGCCTTCGTCCAACAGGGGGGGAGCACGTTAAGCAGCTGCCCTCAGTATCAGGAGCAGCGGGGTGCAAATGAACCAGCAGCGGGGAAAACAACTTCGTGGGAACTCATTAACCAGTTTCGTGGGAACTCATTAACCAGTTTCGGGAAAACATCCACCAGAGGCGGGTAAAGCATCAACCAACGGCGGGGAAGCCATTGTCCAACAGGGGGCAGTACATTAAGCAGCTGCCCTTAGTATCAGGAGCTGCGGGGATCAGACTAAGCAACAGCCGGGAAAACATTAACCAACTTCGGGGGAACTCATTAACCAATTATTTGATGACCGGTAGGCGGCGCTCTATCGGCTTCGGCGACCGGCGGGTGGCGGTTCGGGGTCGTGGCGACCCGGGGCGAGGCGGCCCGGCCGTTGAAATCGCGAAAAAACGCGTTTTTAAAAAGAACCGTCGGTCCCCATCGGGATGGATTTGACCCCCTCATGCCGCCGTCGGGACCTCTTCGGCGGCATGACTACCGGAGGTGTTCCCGCCGAGGTGGACACTTGCATTTTCTGGCACGGGGGGTTGGCGGGGTACCTGCAGAATAGCAGGAAGGCGATGGCAATGACATGTGGCAACTCATTAACCAGTTTTGACTTTGCTGCATTGAAGGCGGAAAATCGAAACAGGGCCCCGCTCGAGCCCCCAGGTCTGCCGGGACCGCACCGGGCCGCCGCCCCGACGGCCGTTCGGCCAGAATGGGCTAGTATTTCTCCGGATTTTTGGCCGTTTTTCCGACTTTTTCGGACGTCGGAAAAGCGGCGGCCTGGCCACCGGCCGCGGCCGGGGGTGCCTTCCCCTCGAGCGAGGGCCCGGAATTCACCCGTTTGCAGCCCCGGAGGAGCTCCGCCGGCGGCCGGAATGGTTGAGACCATCGGCCGCGCTGAACGGAGCTCGGGTAACTCATTAACCAAACTGGACTTGGCCCCTGGCGCAGGAGGGGGGGTCCAGGTGAGGGCTGGCAGGCCGTGGCCACCCGGCAGCAGTGATGCACCCGCGATGGCGGTAGTCCTTCCGATTCGGAGGCTCCCTGGCCCCGCAGAGCAAAAATGGGAGCCGCACGGAGCTCTATGAAGTCAGATCCGGTCGGTGGTGGCGGGGCAGGGTGCACGGTTTCCCGCAGAGCTCGGCGGATCCGTCCCGCCGAGGTGGCCACTCGCATTTTCTGGCAGGGGAGTCCCGAGGCTGGTTAACCAGTTACCCCCGGAAGTGGGGATGGAGTTGAGATTGAACCGTTTTGCGGGGCCTCCGGGCCCCTTCCCCGGTAGGACTACCGGGGCACACCCCGCCGAGGTGGCCACTTGCATTTTCTGGCACGGGGGGTTGGCGGGGTACCTGCAGAATAGCAGGAAGGCGATGGCAATGACATGTGGCAACTCATTAACCAGTTTTGACTTTGCTGCATTGAAGGCGGAAAATCGAAACAGGGCCCCGCTCGAGCCCCCAGGTCTGCCGGGACCGCACCGGGCCGCCGCCCCGACGGCCGTTCGGCCAGAATGGGCTAGTATTTCTCCGGATTTTTGGCCGTTTTTCCGACTTTTTCGGCCGTCGGAAAAGCGGCGGCCTGGGCACCGGCCGCGGCCGGGGGTGCCTTCCCCTCGAGCGAGGGCCCGGACCTCACCCGGTTGCAGCCCCGGGTGGGGCTCCGCCGGCGGCCGGAATGGTTGAGACCATCGGCCGCGCTGAACGGAGGTCTGGTAAATCATTAACCAAACTGGACTTAGTCTCTGGCAAGAGAGATGGTCCAGCCGACGGGCACGACCGAGGGCCCGGACCTCACCCGGCTGCAGCCCCGGGTGGGGCTCCGCCGGCGGCCGGAATGGTTGAGACCATCGGCCGCGCTGAACGGAGGTCTGGTAAATCATTAACCAAACTGGACTTAGTCTCTGGCAAGAGAGATGGTCCAGCCGACGGGCACGACCGAGGGCCCGGACCTCACCCGGTTGCAGCCCCGGGTGGGGCTCCGCCGGCGGCCGGAATGGTTGAGACCATCGGCCGCGCTGAACGGAGGTCTGGTAAATCATTAACCAAACTGGACTTAGTCTCTGGCAAGAGAGATGGTCCAGCCGACGGGCACGACCGAGGGCCCCGGACCTCACCCGGTTGCAGCCCCGGGTGGAGCTCCGCCGGCGGCCGGAATGGTTGAGACCATCGGCCGCGCTGAACGGAGCTCTGGTAAATCATTAACCAAACTGGACTTAGTCTCTGGCAAGAGAGATGGTCCAGCCGACGGGCACGACCGAGGGCCCGGACCTCACCCGGTTGCAGCCCCGGGTGGAGCTCCGCCGGCGGCCGGAATGGTTGAGACCATCGGCCGCGCTGAACGGAGCTCTGGTAAATCATTAACCAAACTGGACTTAGTCTCTGGCAAGAGAGATGGTCCAGCCGACGGGCACGGTGGCAGAGTTAGCCGAACTTGACTTAGCCTCTGGCCGCAGAGAGGGTCCATCAAACGGGGCACGGTGGGAGATTAAGCCGCACTAGGCTCAGGCTCTGGCCACGGGAGGGTGGCCCAGGTGTGAGCCGGCAGTAAATGGTGAACCAGTGAAAAGCCAGCACCCGAGGGTGCGGTTGTGCTGCCGACTTGGAGGCTCCCTGTGCCCGCAGAGCAAAAATGTGAGCACAGACGGAAGTCTATGAAGTCAGATCCGGTCGGCGGTCGCCAGGCTCGGTGCATGGTTTCCCGCAGAGGTTGGTGGATCCGTCCCGCCGAGGTGGGCACCTGCATTTTCTGGCACAAGTGTCCGGAGGCTGGTTAAT
Source organism: Mustelus asterias (assembly GCF_964213995.1). Taxonomy (NCBI): domain Eukaryota; kingdom Metazoa; phylum Chordata; class Chondrichthyes; order Carcharhiniformes; family Triakidae; genus Mustelus; species Mustelus asterias. The sequence continues at coordinate 50,926 of NW_027592012.1, forward strand.
GAGTTGCCGCCGGTAGCCCGCATGGAGTTGCGATTGACCCGTTTTGCGGGCCCCCCAGGCCTCATTCTCGGTAGGACTACCGGGCCGCACCCCGCCGAGGTGGACACGTGCATTTTCTGGCAGGGGGGGTTGGCGGGGTGCCCGGAGATTTTCGGGAACTCGTTTTTCAGAACATTTTTTGGCTAGCGGTGTCAGTTTGAAAGTACCCAGGAAAGTGCTACTTCACAAAAGGGGACTTTTTCCAAATATATAACCTCTTGAAGAGCACCTCAGTGTCGGAGGGGGCAGACACTTTACTTCATTTATGGCTAATTCCTCGGGTACGTTCTGGAAAACGGACAGAGTTGCCTGGCCGGTGGTGACTCTGTGGCAGATACATATATATATATATATTACGGCTTTTTCTATATATGTATCAAAGTGTGATAAACACTTGTGCAAAAAAACCAGACAACGGAATTGACGGCACTTTGTATACGGCTGGCAAAGTACAAAGTCTGAGTTTTTTAAAAAAGTGGCACTCGGTGGTAGGGAGTGCCGGCGCTTTGAAACGGCACAGATGCCACGTTCCCTTGGGTTGCACTTCGTTCTGTGAGGCCTTAAAGTGCGTGCCCAGAAACCTCTGAATGCAAAAGGCGCGCACGCCGGTAGTGGGCTGCAACAATCAGTGCGTTTGCCTATCCATGCCTAAGCCTGGCGACCCTGCGGGCGATGATGGCATGTCTTGGGCGTTGGCCATGGACTGGGTCGGGCTTGACAGTTCGTGCTCTTCGCCTGTGACATATCCGGACTGACCGGACGCTCGTGTTCGACGCGGTAGGGCCCTTGGCGGGTTCATCGTTGATGCGCTGGTGCTTCAGGCTGAGCGGTTGTCCCTCTGTGGTCCCGACTGCACATCGGGCGGACACCGAGCGAGTCGGTTGGCAGAACTTTCCGTTTGGACTCTCCTCCGTGTGAGGCCGAGGCGCCCGTGTGCGTTACGGTAGTGGCACTTGACGGACCCGTGGAACGGGGCGGTGGTCTGCGGACGCCGCGTGGGGCACCCGTTCCTCAGGCCGTGCACACCATTTCTCTGGCAAGTCCGAGGGCGGCGGTGGCAGCACCACACGTGTCTGGGCACTGTGGCAAACTCCTTCTGTGTGCGTGCCTGCCCCGCCGTCAATTCTGTTGGTACCCGTTTGTTGCACCGAAATACAAAGAGCGGAACCGAGCACCGGCTTCCCTGTCAGGGGGGGAAGACCCGTGTGCAACACCTTACCCCTGAGGGCGACACAGCCCCGGCCGGCTTTGACTACCGTGCCGTTGGGGGAGCGGAGAGGGCCGCTCCCACCGACCCGATCGCAACCAGACGGCTTCACTGACGCCGGCACGCCGCGTACTCGTCCTTCCTGCAAAGTCGCGCGACCATGTTTAAGAGCAAGGGCAAATGAGCAAAGGCCCACGACAAACCGTAGTGAACAAAGGGAAATAATTCCTGAACTGATTATAACAAGAACGAAAGGGCTAACATATATGAAAAATGGTGGTTGCCTCTGAACACAGTGACGGGGAGTGCTTGCATTCCGGGAGGCGTTT
>NW_027592012.1:57500-60000 GCF_964213995.1 Mustelus asterias
CGCCGGCACTCAACGCCTGCGAGCGCCCTGTTGCCTCCGAGAAAGGTTTTTCGCTTGATTGTCGCTCGAGTGCGTGTGCCTCCGGGGCTCACGCCGTGGTACGCGCCAGGCTGGGGCTCCACCGTCACGTCGGCGGGGGAGCGTTTAGCGCGTCCCAGGATCGGACAACCTCTCCGGGGGCCCGAGCCGAAACCCGACACGGTATAAAAGTCGTAACAAGGTTTCTGTTGGTGAACACGTTGTGAAGGATCTTTGTCGGCCGGGGGCCCGCCACCTCTCCGGGGAGGGCGGCCCGTCACTCCTTGAACGCGAAGGCTGGCGCCGGTTGGGCCAGGCAGGAGAGCCCCACGGGGGCCGGCCCCGGGGCCAGGTATCGGACAACCTCTCCGGGGGCCCGAACCGAAACCCGTAACACAGAATAAAAATCGTAACAAGGTTTCTGTTGGTGAACACGTTGTGAAGGATCTTTGTCGGCCGGGGGCCCGCCACCTCTCCGGGGAGGGCGGCCCGTCACTCCTTGAACTCGAAGGCTGCGCCGGTTGGGCCAGGCAGGAGAGCCTCACGGGGGTTGGCCCCGGGGCCGTGGCCCGTACTGACGCTGGCGCCTCCCACGCGGGTGGGAGGTCACACCGACAATTTCGCCGTACCCGTCGAACGGGCCTGGTCACCCGTACGCACGTTCCGCCGAAGCCGGGCGACGTCGATCTCGGTCCCACTCGGTTGGGCCGGCGCGCGGGCGCCGCCACCGACGAGCACGCACACGCTCGGTTGCACGCCGGCAAGTCCATGCGGGTGCCGCACACGCTACGCCTGCGCCGTTGGAAGGGCTTCGCCGTTGGCTTCGTAGGGTGTCTTTGCAGTCCGTCCGAGAGGTGGGGGCACGCACGGCAACACGGCCGGCCTGCCTGCGTGGGACGATGCGGTCCTTTCGTTCAGCGGTTCGGCGGTTTGGCCGGCGCGAGCAGACGCTCGGAGGGAGACGGTGGCGTCAGCCACGCACTCACTCCGCTTCTGCAGTCCGGTCCACTCCGCCCGTTCTAGCTGCTCGTTTGGTCCCTCGCCCGCCAGCAGACCGTTCCGCCGACGGTGCTCCTCCTCCGCAGCGACTTCTGCCTAGCCGCTCTGCCGGGTGCGATGTCACCGGCGTCCGCACCGATCCTCGGCACGGCGCGTGTGCGCACCTGTGGGCCGCCGCCCCGTGCTCCACGTCCGTCTGTGTGTGCCCGCTGTGGGGACCGTCTTCCTCTCGCCTTGGCGACGGCTTGCGGGCTGCGACGTGACCTTGCCACCGCCTTGCAGCATTACATCCGCAGTTGAAACGAAGAGAGCTGCTGCGGGCTTGGGTGCTTGTCCTGGCGGCTTGTCGACGGGACCACGGTGAACGGCCACTGTGTGACTCCGCAGGGAGACGTTCTGGTGCAGTCAGGGGCCTTTTTGTCTCCCGCCGCGGTGAAGCTTTGGTCGCATTCTAGTCACTCTCTTCAAAGCCCGGTGAGGGGTACCTGTTCATGCTCACCATTCCTCCGGCACCCGTGTGCGGAGGGTGGGTGCGAGGTTTAAAGATTCGTTGTCCGCCTGTCGGTCCGGTCTGGTCTCGTGCTGACTTGAGCGAGCGTCCACCGCGTTCGAGAGAATGTGCCTGTCCGCGGGGGCAGCCGCGCTTGCGAGCGTTCCGCCGCGCCCCCTTCCCCAGCCCGCCGAGGTTGGGGCGTGCGGGGTCGGCTTGCGCCCGTAGCGTCGGCCTGTCCTCCGCGGCTTGCACCCGACTCAGTCCGCTGCGGCCTCGCCTCGACTCTCGAGCCTACCGCCAGACGGTGACACCAGAGAACTCTGCCTCTGGCTGTTGCGGGGCGTGACGGCGCGTGGCGGGCCCCGGCCCCTCACCCACGCCGGCACTCAACGCCTGCGAGCGCCCTGATTCCTCCTTTTTTTCGCTTGATTGTCGCTCGAGTGCGTGCGCCTCCGGGCTCACGCCGTGGTACGCGCCAGGCTGGGGCTCCACCGTCACGTCGGCGGGGGAGCGTTTTGCGCGTCCCAGGATCGGGCAACCGATCCGAAACCCGATACAACTTTTAGCGGTGGATCACTCGGCTCGTGCGTCGATGAAGAACGCAGCTAGCTGCGAGAATTAATGTGAATTGCAGGACACATTGATCATCGACACTTTGAACGCACTTTGCGGCCCCGGGTTCCTCCCGGGGCTACGTCTGTCTGAGGGTCGCTTGACAATCAATCGCACTTCGCGCGCATCCGTGCGCCGAAGAGCGCGGCTGGGGTGTCGCAGAGGTGCCGTCCTCTCTGTCCCCCTAAGTGCAGACCCAGAGTAATCCGCGTCGGAGAGCTTGACCTCTTGGGTGCCGGCGTCCGCCTCCGGGCTCGTCGGCACTGCCCGCTCCCGCACTGGCCCAGCCACCTCGGGGTCGCCGGCACGGCTGTCATCGGGTTGCCAGAGAGAGAGAACGTGACTGCCTCGCTGCCGGGACCGTGTGTGCCTTCCATT